>NC_056742.1:454724381-454831881 GCF_019279795.1 Protopterus annectens
ATCTGTCTTTCAATATAGCATATTTTACAAAATGCTCAGTATTTCCTAGGTGATCTGAACTTTATAACTTCAGAAATGAGCTATTATGACATTGTTATGTAGTTTGTTGTTGGTATACAGACATGTTTCACAACTCTTTGGGGCATTATTAACAATCTGCCGGATTCACGATGGCTTGCATGGAAAGTACGAGTAGAGTAAGACTCCATGCAGCCATCATGTCCGACGAGCGATCCAGGAACAGCTTGTAGGGGCATGTAAGAGAGCTCCTAAAACGTCTCCTATACGGACAGGGCTGGGATATGCAAATTACCTCACTTGCAGCCGAAAGGCATGCAAATGAGGTAAATTTGCGATCCAGGAAGCACAAACCTGTCTGAGTAGGAGCCGTGTTAGCTGCAGAAATGTACTCAGTTGACAACTGTGCACCGTTCTGCAAATAGCACAATGGAGCTTTGTCAGCTCCAAATAACGGTTGCATATGCTTGAAGAAGCATGCCAATGGCCAAATATACGGCCATTGGAAATGCTCCCAGATGCAAAATTAAAATAAAAATACTTTTTTGTTCGGCGATTTCCGATGTTTAAGCATAGCGCAGCGCACATACACTGTTTATGTATATAGTTAGTGTGATTTTAGATAGATGTTTCTATGTAGCAAGTATATTTTTGTTTTATAGCTTATAGTTTAGCACAACCTGGACTTCGTAGAGAGATGTATATCTAATGCAGAGTTATAGTCACTTAGACATTAAGTTTAGTGGTTAATCACTTGTTGACTATTATATACATCCATACATTTTTTACATCTTATTTGATAGTTAACTAGTCAGTTATGAGTAACAACAAGTTGGTTGTTATATGGGTTTTCCCATGTTACTGTCTATAACTAGTAGGGAAATGTCTGGTATTGTTTTGTATTATTTGACTTTAGTAGTCTGTAAGGCTTTAATATAATATAGTTGCTTAGTGTTATTTCTTAAGGTCACGTTTGTTGTTCCCCGGGGGATTGAGATGCGGGTATTAGGACCGGATACCAGGCTTTGCACTTTAGTGTTGAATATTTTTGTTGCGGGTCGCTTTGGATCTGATTTACAGGCTTTCCTTCGCATTTTATTGTCAAGTGGGGAGTTGGGTATTACTTTGTATCTGTTGAGTATAACGGTTCTCCAGAGTTTCTTGGCGTAGTATGGTTGTTAACCACAATGGTCATGCTGTTATAATTACCGGCTTCAGGAGACGAAGATGGGAGTAAGTATATGCTCATAGGTTTCTTTGCTAAATTTAGAATTCTTAGCGAAGATTGTTTTGCTGCTCCTTGTTATACATTTGACTTTAGGATTTGGTAGATTCGATTTTCGAATGAATTCTATGCTTTTTGGAATTTGTGCATATTTAATTGAATATGTTTCTATATATATTTTTTAATATTTTCTAATATTTATTCTATGATGATACATGTTTTTGGAGATTCCTTGGTTTTCGTTCTACCCGATGGTAGGATATGCATTAGTTCTATGATATGTGGGTATTTAATTATTTCAGCATCTTTACGGCGTTCACTCTATATAGTTCTGACAATGAGAGATGCCGTTTTGATGTTATGCTACAGAAAAACTTTTTATTTTACTATTTATATTTTTTACTTTGGTTCTGAAAGCCTTGTTAATCTTGGTTAAAAGCAATTGAATTTGAATGAAAGCTAATTAATGTATGTAATTGGTATAATAACAAGCTTATTGATTAATGATCCCGCCAAAAAGTTTTATATTTAAGTGTGATAACTTCTTTCTGATTGTATCTGATGAAGCGTAGCTAGCACTACGCGAAAGCGCTCATTCCTTGTTGCAAATAAAACGTTTTGGACTTTTATCGTGTTTAATGGTTGGAATTTATTCATTGTGAAGATTACTGATCGTGTTGGTACCTCCTACTCTCATTTTTACATTACTTTACCGTGCGTTGCTCAGATTTTCATTTTTTAGGTTACTGCAGTGTAGTCTGTCTTCTGTCAGCTACAGCAGATACGTTATAATTTATCCTGACTTTAAAAGGGTATAGGCCTGCGGTTATTGATGAAGCAAGAGTTTGGATGACAGTCATGTGTCTTTCAGATTCTATTTAAAAATCTGTCTTTCAATATAGCATATTTTACAAAATGCTCAGTATTTCCTAGGTGATCTGAACTTTATAACTTCAGAAATGAGCTATTATGACATTGTTATGTAGTTTGTTGTTGGTATACAGACATGTTTTACAACTCTTTGGGGCACTATTAACAATCTGCCGGATTCACGATGGCTTGCATGGAAAGTACGAGTAGAGTAAGACTCCATGCAGCCATCATGTCCGACGAGCGATCCAGGAACAGCTTGTAGGGGCATGTAAGAGAGCTCCTAAAACGTCTCCTATATGGACAGGGCTGGGATATGCAAATTACCTCACTTGCAGCCGAAAGGCATGCAAATGAGGTAAATTTGCGATCCAGGAAGCACAAGCCTGTCTGAGTAGGAGCCGTGTTAGCTGCAGAAATGTACTCAGTTGACAACTGAGCACCGTTCTGCAAATAGCACAATGGAGCTTTGTCAGCTCCAAATAACGGTTGCATATGCTTGAAGAAGCATGCCAATGGCCAAATATACGGCCATTGGAAATGCTCCCAGATGCAAAATTAAAATAAAAATACTTTTTTTTTCGGCGATTTCCGATGTTTAAGCATAGCGCAGCGCCGCGCAAATGGGGTGCACAAAAAAAATCATAAAATAAGAAAATAACAGCCACAAACGTGGAATCTATGAAAACTGTTAAATTACAATGTAAGCGAATAGCAGGCTGAAGACAACATGGCCACCGAGTAGGGGTTTCTAAGGGGAGAAGCCCAGTCTAAGACATGTAACCAAGCATTAGTAGGCAATCCTATGTAAATGAGTACTAGGATAGTGAATCACACTTTTACATAGCAAATGAGCACAGTCAGTGGAGTGTAGGAGTAGGATATGGGGAGTAACAGAGTAGGAGATATGTGACATCACAAGGGGGGTATGTATGAAAGTAGTGAAGCGCATAGGAGCAGAGTGGCATGTGTCAGCTGTCAGTTAGACATCATGGAAAGAGGTGTGTCAACAGGTAGGCCAGGGAAAGCCAAGAAATGGAAGGTGTATACTGTGGATAACACCAAAGTTTCTTGCTGAGCAGGTATGCATGCGTGTGCGCGCCTATAAACCCGAGTAAGACAGAGTGCACGTGTGAAAGCGTGAGTGCACGCGTGTAAGCCGGAGTAAGCATGTATAAGGCTGTTTAAAGACCTGTAAGCGCATTTGCGCTGGTGTGCGGGCATTTTAACCCGAATAAGCAAGTTTTAGTCCGTCTAAGCATGTGTGCATGCGTGTGAGCTGCTATGAGCGTGTTTGCGCTTGTATGCGCGTCGCTCCCCCCTGAGGAAACAGAAAGGAAAAAGGAAGCACAACAAATAGTAGGAAGCTACCAGGGAATACTAGTAGAGCTAGCAGGTGAAAACAATCAGAATCAGGCAATTACACAGGCAGAACACTAGCCCAGGCCAGCACTTAGAACTCTGCAAACAACAGTGCAGCTTGTTTCTCTCAAGAGACACTGCAACACTGGAGTAAGCTACTAGAAGTGAAAACTGAAAAAGCTTCACTCAGACAAAAAATGCTAGGGGCTGCCATTGCTGTTATAAGGCAACATGCTGAGGGTGGTGACAATGCAAATGCTGCCGGACAACCCACGGTGAGGAGACGGAGAAGAGTGTACAGGCCCAGCGTCACCTACCAGGGGTTACATGAGCTGGAGATAGTGGAGCGCTATAAAGTGGAGAGAGACCTCCTGCAGCAAATTGTTGAGCTGTGCAGGCCACGCCTCACACACAGAACCAACAGAGGGGAACCCATCCCAGTGGAAACCAAGGTATGTGTTGGCCTAAGAATACTAGCAACAGGTACCTTCCAGAGACCAACTGGTGATATGATGGAGATATCACAGGCATCAGCATCCAGGTTACTGCACCAGTTCCTGGATGCCATGTCAGCACATGTCGGTGATCATGTATATTTCCCCAATTCCCATGAGGTATTGGCCAGCAATATGCGTCTCTTCCATCAAATAGCAGAATACCCTGAGGTAGTGGGTGCAATAGACTGCACGCATATACGCATTAAAGCACCAGCCAGTGAGCGGGGTAGGGCCTACATTAACCGCAAGGGCTTTCCCTCCATCAACTGCCAGGTCGTGTATGATGCCCAGGGCATAATAATGAATGTGTGTGCTGGCTGCCCTGGAAGCTACCATGATTCCCATATCTGGCATCTGACGCAGCTGTACCAGACATTTGCCAATGGGGACATCCCACATGGTCACTTAGTGGGGGATGCTGGCTATGCACTGGAGCCATTGCTGATGACATCCATCAGAAACGCACACACACCTGAACAGGAATGCCATAATGAGGCATATGCACAAACACGAAATGTAATTGAGCATGTATTTGGGTTGCTCAAGTCAGGGTTCCAGTGCCTGGACACATCTGGTGGAGCCTTGCAATACTCACCAACTACATGTACCCAAATTGTCATGGTATGTGCTATGCTACATAATATGATTCTGCGAAAACAGCTGCAGCAGGACCAGCAGAGGCCTGGGCCAAACATCCCCCCACCATTGCCAAGGCCATCACAGGCAGAGTGTGACTTGGAGGAGGAACAACCTGAGCCTGCCCCAGTAGGCAGAAGGAGGCATGCCCAGTATGCCTTGGCCTTGGCAAAGAGGCAACGCATAGCACATACACTGGCTCAGTAGGAACCCTGGAAATTATACCTCTCTGACTCCCACATATAGTGAAAGGGATGCCTAAGTTGACACAACCTGCTTTCAAACATGTGCAGGGAGTGTAGTATGTGCATCCGACATAGGTAGCCCTGCAGCACCACATGAGGCATGATGGCCATGTGTTAAGCAATGTAAGGTAGTGCTAAACAGCATTTACCACCATGTAGTATATGCAAACTTGATGACCTTGAGTATCATCCTACCCTCACCAAACATGATGCCGCAATATGAAGACAAGATGATCAATTACAACAATTGGCTTAAGTACTGGTGTCAGTGAAAGGGGATCCAATGCCTGTCAGCCTGGGATGACATGCTCAACAAGACATGATGCTTCGCTAGGGACGGCTTTCACCTGTCACCTGTGGCCTTTTGGATATTGCCAAAGGCTCTTATCACCCCCATAGTGCCTTTTTTAGGTAAGGCTCAAAAGACAAACCCACCTCCATAGGTATCATAAGGGATAAGAAACTAGAAGTAATGCTACTCAATGCCAGAAGTCTAGAAACCTGGTTCAAGGCTCCCAAGAGCACCCTAGCACTAACAGGTTACACCTCATACCATGCTTTACAGCCGCAAAACATGGAACAAACTACAAAAGGATGGTGAGTATCAATATTTGTCAAAGATACCCACACCCCCAGGTTGGTGGCACAGCATGAAGCATCAGAGACTATCCATGTGCAACTAACAGTGGGTAAAACCGCCTTCCAGTTCATAGCCACACTTGGAACCACACTTGGCTGACTGGAGAACACAAGAAAATATGGAGGTCTCCCCAAACACCATTATATTGGGCGACTTCAACTACCCAAACATAGACTGGGAGCATTACCCTAGCTGCAACACCCTAGCCCAAAAGTTCCTAGAATTTATAAACTCAAATGCTATGGAACAACTTACTACCACTCCCACAAGAGGGGAAATCATACTGGACCTGATCATCACCAACATGGGGACTCTATGCCCAAGACCAGAAGTGTATCCCTCACTGGTAAGATCAGACCATAGAATAATCTCACTGGATATTCACATCCCGACCCCAGCCCATGGCCAGAAAACCACAGTGAAAAATTTCACTAAAGCAAATGTCACACCCCTCAAAACCGAGGTGGAATCCTTCACAGCCCCTGTGCCTGTGGAAAATACGGCCCAGACCTCAGAACCCTTTATAAACGCATTCTATGAACACCTTCAGGAATGCATGGATCATGCAATCCCAAATAAAACCAAGATCCAATCCTCCAAAGGCAGGCATCCTGTCTGGTGGACCCCAGCCATAAAAAACATACAATACAAGGAGGAAGCTACTATATGATAGAGCAAAATCCCAAAAAGGGAAGGCATCTCTGATCAGTATTATTGAAAAACTGCGGCCACACATAAAATCGTCTAAGGCCATCATTGAGATAAACATTGTACAGGACACTAAGGATAATCACAAGGCTTTCTTTAGTTATGGTAGAAACCTGGGTGGGAATTCCCAGATATGCTCAGAATTAGTCCAAAATGAGAAACAATACACCAAACCCACAGACATTGCCAACATCCAAGCTGACAGGTTCAGTGCAAACTCCCCCTCCCCACCAAAAGGGCAAATATCTATCCCAGCAGAGTGCTGGCCCCCTGACATCTCAGATGCCCAGGTAACAGCCAGCCTCTCCAAAGCAAGTCACACAGCATCAATGGGACCAGACAGTGTCCTGGGCTGTGTCCAACATGAACCCCAAGAAGAATTGAACACAAACATAAAACCACTGTCCAGTCTCAGCCTTACTACAGGATATGTACCAAAAGAGCAGTGTACAGCAACAGTGGTCCCTCTCCACAAAGGTGGTGCCTCAACGGATACTGCAAACTATTGGCCGAGAAGCCTGACTAGCTTGGTCTGCAAAGCTATGGAAAGGATCATCATGGACCTCAGAAATAAAGATATTGGGGACCTACAGACACTGGATCCTACCCTGTTTGGCTTTGTTAAGGGCAGATCCTACCTCTTAAACCTGGTTGAGTCATTTGAAACAGTCACCAAGGCCATTGATGAGGGGAAGGTGGTCCACACAGCCTACCTGGACCTCGCAAAAGCCTTCCATACAATACCCCACTTGGTCATTATAGATAAGCTCACCAGCTTCAATATAAACCCCTATGCCACTAGATAGGTTGCAAACTGGCTCAAGGACAGAACCTACATGGTCAGAAATGCTGGAGCCGTGTCAGACCCCAAACCAGCTACAAGTGGCATCCCACAAGGCTCAGTCCTGGGACCTCCCTTGTTTGGTATATATTTCTTGGAGGTACAGGCCAACACAGAAGGACTGTGGCTGAA
This sequence comes from Protopterus annectens, assembly GCF_019279795.1. Lineage (NCBI taxonomy): Eukaryota > Metazoa > Chordata > Ceratodontiformes > Protopteridae > Protopterus > Protopterus annectens. The sequence goes on from NC_056742.1 coordinate 454,731,556, forward strand.
CAAGTTTGCAGATGACTGCAAACTGGGTGCCATAATCGACCCTCCAGTTGACACAAGCATCCTACAAAAGAGCCTCATAGAAACAGACAACTGGTGCCAGAGCCATGTCCTCAAGCTACATGCAAAAAAAGTGTATAGTCATCCCCTTTGGCAAAAACTAAGTGCCCACAAATTACCACATAGGTGGTAACCCATTAAGTATGGAATAAGTGATAAGGGACCTGAGGACCCAAGTTGATAGCAATCTCTCATTTGACAACCACATGGCCAAAGTGTTTAAAAAAACATTTCATATAGCCCAACTAATCATGAAGGTATTCACATCTAGATCAGGGGAGGTCATCATGCCTCTTTACTCATCCCTCATCAGGCCCATAATTGAGTACAATGCCCCTTGTGGGATGTACCTTATCAGACACCTGCAGCAGCTGGAAAGACCACAAAAGTACCTCACCAGGAGGATCAAAGGGCTCAAAAACATGCCATTTGCTGCCAGGTTAAAGAAACTGCAGCTCCACTCAGTGGCATACCACCTGCCCAGAGGTGATCTGTGCCTGATGTATAAAGCCATGTCCAACCTGGAATCAATGGACATGCTGCACCTTGGAAAATCAGAATCCCATCAAGCTATGCGCTCAAGAGACCTGAACCTCAGGACTGAAATAAATAGGACATGCTGGAGTGACAGATTCATAACCCAGAGGCTCCCTCCACTCTTGAGTAAACTCCCACTCCAGGTTAGCCAGAGTCCCTCACTGACTCTCTTCAAGAGGAATCTGGATGAGTGGATGGGAGATTGTAGGTTTACCCTGGGTATCGCTTCTATGTCACTGTTAGATAGAGGCACAGTATACTAACCTTGAAAAATGTCATGGCAACCTCCACTTAAAATGTGTGTTGAAAGCCAAACACACTCTGGCTAGGATTATAAATGCCCTAGGGCAGATAGCCTAGTATGAACCTATGAACAGAATCACACACACCAACTAGTACAACTGTGGTCAATGTGGAGTAATGTTTGGTAGTGTCCACCCAAGTTGGTGAATACACAGCAATGCTGGACAAGCCTGGTTTAAGTAGGCCATACCTGAACAAAATGCAACATGCTCATAGTTGCCCAACTAGCCCTTAACCAGTCTGGTCTGCTCAGTATGAACATTTAAAGCAGTGATGAGACTCAAACCCATGATACTGTGCACCGTAGTGAAAGTACTGAACCAGTACACCATGACAGTATTGCAGTGTTCAGCCAGTATGAAAGAATTCTGACAAGTCTTTGCAAACTATCCCATGGAAACCCTGCAGGCACAGCACAATCCCTGTTGAGTTATGACACAAAGGAGTCTGGCAGTAAGAACACAACATGACTTCCAACACACACAGTATAAATGTCAATATTGGTCATGTTCACACACAGCCACAAATGTAGTGGACTTCAGATAACAACATATGGAAAGGTCACACTGGGCATGCTCACACACTTGGATAAATGAGACATATGTCAGGCAACAAACCATGGAAAGCCTGAACTGGGCATGCTTACACACTTAGGCCATGTCTGAGTATAGCAGTCGGCCACACATATCTGGCAGTTGTATGTGTTAAGCCAGGAACCTCCCACGATCCAGCAATCTGCCCTGTGCACACAGTTAAATGACAACAGACACATATATTAATATACAGGAACCCTGTCATGATCAAACATGTTACGCAGATACACAAGTTGTTCATAGAAAGCTACGGCAATAAAGACCTGCAAACAGTATCAGCAACAAATAATGTGCATCCCCAACATAAACATAGGTGCAGAGGTCGATGCTAGGCTGTCTGCCCTAGGGAATTCATAAGCCTAGGCAGAGTGTATTTGGCGTCCACCTCCCCAGTAGAGTAGCCTACTGTGCCTCTGTAAAGTAGGTCACAGAAGGCAACCTTTAAGGCTAGTTTGCTGTGCCTCTGTCAAGCAGGGACACAGTGGAGATCCCAGGGGTGAATATGCAATTTCCCATCCATGCGGCTGGATTTTGCTGGAAGAGGGTTGGTGAGGGGCTATGTCTAACTTTAATTGGGATTCAATTCCAGAGTGAAGGGAGCCTCTGGGTAATGAATCTATCCCTGCAGCATGTCCTATTTAGTTTTGTGCTGAGGTTTAAGTCCCTGGAGTGTGTAGCTCTAAGGGTCTTGGATGTTATGAGATGGAGCATATCCATTTCTTCTGGATTTGACATGGCTGTGTACGTCAGGCATAGATTACCTCTGAGTAGGCATTAAGCAACTGAGTAGAGCTGGAGATCCATTTGTTGAGCTGCATAGGACATCTGTGTGTAGCCCATGATCCTCTTGGGGAGGTACTGTTGTGGACACTGTAGTTGCTGCAGGTGTTGGGTAAGGTACACCCCAAAAGGGCCATTGTAGTCAAACATGGGCCTGATGAATGACTAGTAGAGGGCCACAATGACCTCCCATGATCTACATGCAAACCCCCATGTGATAAGGAGGGCTATATAAAGGTCTTTGCAATGACTCTGTCAATATGATTAGCAAAGGAGAGGTTACAATCTATGTTGGTCCCAAAATCTGTAAATACATCTTCTGTACTTAATGGATTACCACTTATGTGGTGATTTGTCTGCACCTTGTTTTCCCCAAAGGGGATGACTATGCATGTCTTAGCATTTAGCATGAGGCCATGGCTCTGGCAACAAGCATCCATCTCTGTGAGACCCTTATGGAGGAAGCATGTGTCAGCTGCAGTGTTGCTTATGGCCCCTGGTTAGCAGTTATCTGTGACGTTTGTTAGACATAATCCCCCTGTGTTAGTCTGAACCTCAGAGAAGTACATACCGAACAGGACAAGTCCCACAACTGAGCCCAGTGAGACACCAGTTGTAACTGGTCTGGAATTGGACATGGCACCAGCAATTCTGAACATGTGGGTTCCATCCCTGAGGCAGATAGCAACACATCTAGTGATATAGGGGTTGATATTTAAGCTGGCAAGCATATGTATGATGCCTGAGTTGGGTATTGTGTTGCATGCTTCTGCAATGTACAGGTAGACTGTGTGAACTACCTTGCCCTCATCCATGGCTTCAGTAACCATTTCAAAGATATGAACTATGTGTAAGAGGCAAGATCTGCCCTTAACAAAGCTGAATTGTGTATGATCCACTGTCTGGAGGCTCACAATGTTTTTGATTATGACTTCCATGATAATATGCTCCATAGCTTTTTCTACCACACTAGTCAGGCTTATGAGGTGATAGTTCCTGTGGTCCGTTGTGGCACCACCTTTGTGGAGTGGGAGTACTGTATCTGTATGCCATTCTCAGGGTACATATCCTGTAGTAAGGCTAAGTTGGAACAGTGACTTAATGTGAGTGTTCAGTTCTACTCAGAGCTCATGTAGGACACAGCCTGGGACACCGTCCGGTCCCATACATATGCTGTGTTATTTGCTGTGGAGAGGGCACCTTTCACCTGTTCATCTGTGATGTCAGGGATGTTACATTCATTTGGGATGGGCATCTGTACCCTTGGGGGGTAAGGGGGGGGCATTTGTGCAGACTCTGTCTGCCAGGGTGTAGGCTATGTCCGTAGGTTTGGCATATTTTGTGCTGTTATGCAACAATTCAGAGCATATCTGTGTTGTTTCCACACATATTCCTGACATAACTAAAGAAGGCCTTGTGATTATCTGTAGTGTCTGGTCAATTTCACTGTCAAAATGTGCAAGTGATGATTATATGAGGGATTGAAGTGTCTTGCCAATACTGTTCAGAGATGTCCTCCCTCTGTGGGATATTGCTCTGTTATGTAGTAGCTTCCTCCTTCTGTTGTACAGCTTATATATGGCCGGGGTCAACCAGACAGGTCTCCTGTTTTGGAGGAGTCATGGTTTTATTTGGAATAGCATGATCAATGCATACCTGTAGGTGCTCATACAATGCGTTTGTAAAGGATTCTGCAGATTGGGCTGTATTATCCTCCAGCACGGGGCCTTTGAAGTATTCCACCCCAGTCTTCACAAGTGCAAAGTCTGCTTTTGAGAAATTCTTTACAGTGATTTCCTTGGCTGGGGGTGGGGATGGGATATGGATGTCCAGGGAAAGTTGTTTATGGTCTGATCTTAAAAATGAGGGTTCTACCTCTGGTGGAACATAGAGTCCCCATGTTGTTGATGATCAGGTCCAATATGTATTCCCCCTTGTGGGCGTGGTGACTGGTTATGCCATAGCAGTGTGCATATGTGACCCTGAACTAGGCGTCTGTTAATGCACAGATATTGTTATCCCCCATACTGAGGGATAGTAAAAGATGTACATTCCTCTTTGGAAAGACTGATGATGTCAGCACCCTATAAATACAGCAGGAGAAGGAAAATCATCCAGTAATGCAAATAGCGTGCTGTGCTAATGTGTCTTTCTTAAGTATCATAACATAGCTAGGTAGGGGGTTGAATTCTACAAATGCTGTGTGTGTGTGTGGGGGGTGTGTGTATGTATGCAATTCTCTGTGAAAGGAATGGCCTTTTTGAAGACTGAGATAACACACTAAAAGATGTACATTCCTCTTTGAAAGACTGATGATGTCAGCACCCTATAAATAAAGCAGGAGAAGGGAACTCATCCAGTAATGCGAATAGCGCACTGTGCTAATGCTTTTTTCTCAAGTATCATAACATAGTTAGGTAGGGGTTTGAATCCTGCAAATGCTGTGTGTGTGTGTGGGGTGGCAGGGGGTGTGTATCTATGCAATTCTCTGTAAAAGGAATGCCCTTTTTGAAGACTGGGATAACACACTAAAAGATGTACATTCCTCTTTGGAAAGACTGATGATGTCAGCACCCTATAAATACAGCAGGAGAAGAGAAATCATCCAGTAATGCGAATAGCGCACTGTGCTAATGCATCCCTCTCAAGTTTTATAACATAGTTAGGTAGGGGTTTGAATCCTACAAATGACATGTGTGTGTTTATCACACAGTTTGTAAATGTGTTGTGTGTTTTGCTTTTATTATTGTATGACATATTATTATAACAGTAATTTCAATGCACACATATGTACCTGTGACCTTTAATAGTTCCTATGTGTGAAGCCTGCCTCATATGATTACAGTTGTTACCTCTGCCAGCATGTGTCGCAGCTTACCAGACCTTAGGCCATACATGTATGTTGGTGACAATGCAGGCTACTGCAGTGACCTGTGTCCTAGGCCAACTATGTGACACACACCCATAAAAGCTTTGATAGATTAATGTGGGTGAGGGTTCATGTCTGGAGTATATGTCAGACATGTTAAAACACAGCAAAGTCTGTGAGTGATGGACATCCAGTGTAGGTGTATGGCAACTGTTGCCGATATGCATACAGACACCGTCTTGCTTAGGTGATACACCGAGGGACTGCAGAATACCTTTGGAAATGTGAATATCACAGGATAGACAAGATAACACTTGTCCACATGTACACACCATTACCCATTCTACATGATGGGTGCTACCACCTACATGGTACTGTTGGAATACTATGTTAACTACATGCCGATGACAATGCTACAGTTTCATTACAGCAATACAGCATGGCTTGGACAACAGGTATCTGTCTGTATGGTACCCTTGTGGTGGTTAGGTGTGTCATGTGTAGAATGCATTGTAGGCCACTGTATGCATTTGCAGTTGTGGATGGACATATCCGTAGTGTGTTGACATGTACGTGAGACTGCTATATGCCAAAAATTATTGTTCCCAGGGATGTGTGGGGCTCAGTAAGAATGGCTACTGGTATAGTGTAGTACTGCAGGGATATCACTGACACCAGGTTCCTACATCTGTGTATCAGTTGAGGAGACACCATGTAATGACCATGGAATGTCAGGCTATGTAGGCTGTGTATAGTACCAGAATGCAGACCATTGACATATGGAAACCGTATCACCCACAGCATACTGTCAAACCATGTCATGTTCCATGCTAACCATGTTCACAAATGTACACCTGCAACTCTGTGCTGCAAACATCACACATGTACTGTCCACACCCCAACACATGCAGGCACAGGTACACACAACAGCCATGTGGCACATGTGCAGACAGTACACTTTGGGAATTAACACTGGTGTATACAAAACTACAATGACAATCATAGTTAATGCATCATGCATGCTCGAATATACCCACAATGATATCATTACACTGTACTGTTAACAACATGATATTATTACTACAGTGCTATGTAGTCACCCTGTGCATCAGCACCATGCTATCCTGTTCCTGCATCAATGTTACAGATGGCAGGAGATGGCACAGTTTCATCATATGCACAGGGTGTGTACTTGGTTTGCCAGAGTCTGCCATTGACACATCCAATCAACATGTATGTGTATGTGTATTAGTGAGGGCCAACATGGGGCAATGTTGATGCGGTGTGTGTGTATGTGTTAGCCCTAGGTGTTAGCATTATGTGTGTGTGTATGCTTGCACACAGTTCCACCACGTGGCTGCCATATATGGGTGTTTGTGGACAGCCGCAGACTGTACCTGCCATGTCATACAGATCACTATCTCTGGCCATGGACACTGTACCTGTGCCTAGCAGGGGTGCTACGGACAGTATCAGGTACTAAACCAGACTGGGTACTGTCATCTGAAGCAGTGGGTTGTTGAATGAACACATGTCCCTGCTGGGAGTGTCCAGAGCCACGTGCACGTGGTCTTCTAGGACGGTGTAATGACATCACAGACCCAGCATTGCTGGGGCTGGTACTGGCACTATGGGAGTGGCTGCGGGTTTGTTGTCATCCGCTACGGCTGCCAGCTGATGATGTTGCTGGCATACGTCCACGTCGACGCCTCAACCGTCCTGCACTGTCCTGGCTCCTGGACGTGTAGTTGTGGAAGAGATCTAATGTGTCCCCCCAACGTCTATCAATGACCTCGCTGATATTACGGATGGCAGCCGCAACGTCACGCATAGTGTCATTCATAGCGGTGCGATGTGCTCTAAGTTCCCTCATACCCTGCCTGGTGTACCATTCCATACATGCCTGTGCCTGCATTACAGCCCGGAACATAGCTGAGGTTGAAAGACCTCTGTGGGCACATCTGACATGGGCAGTATGACCACGGATGCTCCCACGAGAACCCCTGGACATCTGCCTGTGTGGTACCATGTCAGGAATCTGGCCATGGCTGCTGTGAGGGGATCCACACTACCCTGGTCAATGCCCACTGTATACAGTCCCTCAGCTAAGGACATTGGTGACAATGGATATATCGGCAGAATGACTGTGCGCATTGATGGGGTTGACTGCTGTGTAGTGTCGATTGGCTGACGAACGACAGACCCTGTCACACCTCCCTGTGCCATTACACATGTATCATCATTATCACTATCCCCAGCAGTGGCTTCTGGTTCCCTGCTGCACTCCACCAGAGCAACATCAGAACCTGTGAGAGGAAGATAGGAAACACAGTTTACAAATGTGTACACGATGTTAGCACACATACACACTAGCACACATGCACACATGCACACATGCACATATGCACACATGCACACATGCACACAGGCGTACATGCACACAGGTGCACATGCGCTCATGCACACATGCACACATGCATACAGGAGCACATGCACACATGCACACAGGCGCACAGGTTCACAGGCGCACATGCACACAGGCGTGCATGCACACATGCACTCAAGCACACAGGCACACAGACACACAGGCGCACATGCACACAGGCGCACAGGCACACAGGCACACAGGCACACTCCTCAGTACAGCAGATACAAACACAGACACACCTGCAATCCAACACATACACAATACTGTTTGAGGGTAGGTGACAGTATCACAAGGAAAAACATCACTGCACACGTGTCAGCATGCAGATTATGTGTTGCACAGGAACATGCAGTGCAAGTGTAGACAGCTCTTGTTAATAACAGTATACGTGTACTTGATGGTTGTGTGTAGTTGTTCAATGATTGTCTCCACCCTGGGACACAATGTGTACAAGGACATAACAATGTTGTGCAAGTGTTACAAGCTGTGGGTGCATATATTTGCACACACACACACAACACATGACGGTGCTATGCAATAACTGCTATGTGTACTTTTGTGGTCAGTGGAACTGGATGTGGTGTAGTAACGTGAGCCATGATCAACATGCTTCTTGTGGTCAGTCAGCAATAATAGTGTGTGCCAGACAGGCAGCTAGCATGCTGTACCTGAAGTGCAGTAACATGACTACATCCACAATTACACAGCCACTTGTTACATGGGTGTGTAAGGTGGCCAATAGTGAGCATTGCCTAACATGAATGTATTATTTGTTCAAGACTGTTGCACAAAGACATGGCAGGCCTCTACCCCTCAGGTATATTATGTGTGATGTGAAGAGGATAAGTGGGATACTGAAGGGTGGCCATACAGCAGGTGTCATAATTGGATATGTGTAGCAGGCTAAGGTGTAGTGTCTATGCCAAACATGTGTGTGTTGTGTACATGTGTATCAGGTATGCCTATACAATGTCCAGTACTGTGTTGCCACACATGTGTGTCATGCTCTGTGTATTGCATGTGAGTGAGGCAGCTACTGAGAATAATGGGATATGCATAGTCTCACAGCAAACATGCACAGCATGCATTATGAGTAGGTGTTACATGTGCACACACCACACTTCCATATGACATGCACATGTCATTAGCAATATTATTGTTATTACACACTCACCAGCATGGATTGGCTGCCTTGCTGTCACTCCAGAGGGACCTGCAAAAATATGACAGTGATTGCCAGTGTCCACAACTGTGCCATTGATACTGTGAGTATGATAAAGTACAGTAGTACAACAGGTGGCTTTTACAGGTGTACAGATTATGCTCAGAATATCAATCTTGCAGAAGAATAGGCAGGTTAACAGCTACACACACAGTACATATCTCACACATGCATAAACTACCAGTACAGAGAACAGTCAACTACAGATATGGCATGTTACCTGCACACTCCATTTCAACATGCTGAGTGGCTCCGGCCTCCATGATGACACATGTTTGTGGATGTTGTTGTTGTTGGCCTGGAGCCACAACACTTAGGAGGTGCTCCTCCACACTAGTGAGGGGGGGGTGGATAGGTACCCCACCACCTGTGGCAAGCTGTTGTCTGTGGATATCAGATGCACGCTGCTGGATATGTCTAATTAAATCACTGCAGTGATGGCATACCTGCTCATATGTCCGGTTATGCATGCCTATGTCATTTACCCGACGGACAAGATCTTGCCACAGAGCAGCCCTCTCATGCTGGTTCTGGCTGGTCCTGGAAAACAGCACAGAGAAATTCTGCACCAGGCTCTGGTGGATCTCCTGATCCTCTGCTGCTGTATAAGGTGGGTTACGCTGATGCATCATCACCCTGGAAGGAAAAAAAATATGTGAGCAAGTCATGTGGCACACTTAATATTCTAATGTACCGATATCACTTAACTGCCATATATAGCATCTGTCTGTCTATCAGGGGATACACATGTTCGATACCACATATCAGTGCTCAGCCCACAACTGTCTGACAGTGCCTGCCACAATCCATACAACAAACTAGTATACACCAGCACTCGGCACACTGTTTGGGATACAATGCACAACCTCACACTGGGGTATGTATCAAGCTAATGGATGAAGAATATTGTCATCCCATGCAATGAATGCAATACACATGTACAGTTTCAATGGTAATCCACCCTAGTCTTTGATGCCATACCCCTACCTGACATATGTGCAGTTGTTAATATAGTCAGCATACTGCTGTCACAGAGTATACATGCTGCCAGGTACACACACATACCCTGTAACACACATGTGATTGTGGCCATGGTACAGGCATCATTACACACACATTACACATACATACAACACACAAATGTATGACGACACAGATGAGCATTAACTGTGTACCTTATAGTACTGTGTGCCCCTACTTACAGATACCTATGCATGAGGTATGTAATCTGTGCAGACTACAGGAAACACACCAGACAGTGTTACCAGGGAATGTGAACTTACACCATACTGTAGTGTTTAGGCCTACAACTTCAGGTAGTACAACAGTTCATATGTGAGCTGGATTCAACAGCAGTACCACTTACTGAGCATACATGTATTGCTTCTGCCTACGAAGGGACACCGCAGTCATACACAGGGAACTACAGCACAACAATAGCTAATCTACTATGTTTGCATCCCGATAACTGACACATCTTTCTCTGGCCTCACACCAATGAGACAAACTGCCATGACAGACACAAACTCATGCTAAGCTATCACACCTTTACAGACCATGCACACAGTCAGTGTCACACTCATTCAACCTCACATAGCTGGTATTGCACTGAGTACATGTGTGTGTGTGCATTGTGTCATAGGTAGGTACTATGCTATTGGCCCTGGGCCTAGGGCAGCCTAGCCATATGCTACCCTGCCCTTTGGGACACATGTAATGTGATTTTACTTGCTCCTGTGAAATGGTTACACAGAGGTGACTCACAGGGCATATTACCTATCTCCATAACATTCATCAGGGGTATGTATGACATCTACTAATAAGGAGCCTTGTTTGTTAATGCTGGGTGGTTTAGTCCAGGGTATGGCATATTTGTGTATAGAAACCTGTACCTCCAGCATGTGCTGTTTAGTGCGGTGACAAGGATTAGGGCCATAGGTCATGTAGGCTGGACGGATTGTGAGGTGATGCCATGGTGGTTGGCCGACTGGTATGGGTGTGACATAACTCTGTATGTCCAGCAGTGGTAACCTCTGTGTAGGAAGTATGCAAGGCACTCTAGCTGTGGTTTTGTGAGTCAGTCTGCAAAGGGAATGTATTTGAGGGCATTATCAGTCTTTGTTAGGTATGTCTGTGGCCTTTCCACTTGCTGTAGTTCTCATGGGAGGTACATACTGCATAGGACATTGTGAGGTGTAGAGGGGCACACTGACTTACATTTCCCTAGCTGACACACCTTTTGTGATGACACGTACCATGTACAGGGATTACAAGACTAGTGTGCCACTGTGGATATCAAAGGGGAGGCTATTTTACACCTGTGTTCCATGTTCCCTTCTGACACCTCCAGTGGTAGGCAGGCAACTATCTATGTGGTAGTTAATGGGTAACATGTTTTGGAATGGGGTATGGTACTGCAGTATCGACACTGGTGTTCAGTCCATGCCTTGGTCACCAGGCACCTGTTGCAGTACATCTGCCCCCATGCCCCCCTCTCTCACTCTCTCTTTACATATATATATATATATATATATATATATAAATATATATATACATATATACATATATATATATATATATATATATATATATATATATATATATATATATATATATATATATATATATATATATATATATATATATATATATATATATATATATAAATATATATACATATCTACATATATGTATATATATATATATATATATATATATATATATATAAATATATATATATATATACACCGCTCTATATAACCATATATATATATATATATATATATATATATATATATATATATATATATATAAATCTATAGACATTCATATCTATCTCTATATATGTATGTATCTACATATATATCTATATATGTATGTATCCATCATATCTATATATGTATATACATATTCTATCTATCTATATATCTCTATCTATCTATACATACCTCTCTATGTACATATATATATATATATATATATATATATATATAGATAGATATCTATATATATATATATATATATATATATATATATATATATATATATATAGATATATAGATATATATATATATATATATATGTATATATATATATATATATATATATATATATATATATATAGATATATGTATACACACACTTCTAAACATCCATTGCTGTACATATACATGCATATGTAGGCACATAGACTTCCCACCTTTCATGGTGGGAATATCACTTCTGAAACAGTTGTGAGACATACCATTCTGTAATGATATTGCACAGTGTTATGCAGAATGCATTATGCTGTCCTCAGGCCGTATAGCTGTAGCAGGCCTCACTGGCTCAGTCCCACAGAAGTTCACCACTACATGACATATACCTGCACTGCATGCTGTTTTCAATGCCACACACTATAACCTATATTGATATGTGCACATAGCAACCTTCAACTACATATGTATGTCCAGCCTTCACTAACAGTTGCAGTATGTCCCTTGCCCTATGCACATCTGCATATACATATAGATACAGACTGCTAACACATATGGAGGGTTCACAGTATGTAGATTATTAGATTATGTAGTTTACATTACCTTTGTCTCTGACAGCTTTTTTCTTTTGGCTTGCTGGCTGGCTTGCTTGCTGGCTTGCTTGCTGGCCTGCTTGCTGGCTTGTTTGCTGGCTTGCTTGCTTGCTGGCTTTTTTTCTGGTCTCTGCCTCTATCTCTCTCTCTCTCTCTCTCTCTCTCTCCCTCCAGTTGCTGCAATGATATTATTGCATGTGGGGACTGGCAATACAGGCTGCTTTTGTAGGTATCTGCACATGTGCATGTGATGGCCTCTGCACCAATTGGTGGCCAGCATTTAGTAATTGCATGCAGCCTGCTGTGTGGTAATTGCAGTTCTCACTGTGATTTCAGGACACTGCTATAAAATGATAGGTTAGATAGGTGTAGGCCTTTCAGTTTTGGAAGGTGGGGACCATGCTGGTTTGCTGTGGACACTGTTGTGTCAGTCAGAAGGTTGGTATATCTCTCATATCTGAGGCTGTGTTGTAGCCACTGAAATGTATGTTGTACTGAAACCTGACTGTTGCTTCTTCCAGTGCACTCTTCTCAGTGTGTATGTTAACTCACACCTGCTAATGCTAACACTGTTTACATGGGAGTATGTACTTTCCTGTGGGATTTGTGAATTAACTGGCATACAACAGTGGTTCTTGCAATGTGCTGCTATGGCTTTTCTATTTTCCCTTTACATTCACTCCTTGAATGCCTGATATTTGTCTTTATTGGAATGTGTTGCTATGGCTTTCCTATTTTCCATTTACATTCACTCCTTGTAATGCATGATATATTTCTTTCAGCACTAAGTTCTTATATGTTTGCTGTGGCTTGGTGGTACTTCTTGCAGTCTGGTGAGCCCAAGGTCTGAGGTTTGACACTTACAAAGGTATTTTATTTTGCTGCTGAGCAGTACTGGGGCCTTGTCATACAGAGTGAATAAGGCACTTTTAAACAGTTGTAAGCGGAAAGCAGGAAGTCAGTGGGGACACCAGCTAGAGATGTGCAGGCTGGGTATAGGGAAGGTCCATAGCTGCACATTTCTTTAACTGCAATAGCTATACATATGTTTGACATTTGCTGTGACATTTGAAACCTTCCACCCCTGAGAGAGGGGTGAGGACAACTAAGTATATTGTACTAACAATTATGAATATCAGGCACATGCAGTGCTTTTGAACTGCTATACTGTCATTAGTATGTTAGATGGCTACATCCTTTGATATTTCTGTGTTGTACTCCTACATAAGGGCATGCTTGTGGAAGTAATTCTACAGCTATTCGCAGAGTGTTTAACAGCAGACAGGCTGATATGCCAGTGTGTTTCTGACACTTTCAGGCCTCAGATACTCTCAGGTATATATTTGACCAGCCTCAGGGAAAGGTACATATCAGTGGGATGCACTCGTGATATATTTCAGATATTCTGTAGTTGTGACTGTGGGGTATTTTGAGCATATGTATTACTACACCATTTCTGACATGCAAGTAGTGTCTACTGTAACTTATTGACAGTTACCATTACGTGGTATTCCCCACCTTTCTGCCTACTGTGAGTACATTTCACAGGGAGTCAGTGGGGCACAGGTAACATTTGTTTGCAAATCAGGGACATCCCTGTAAATCAGTCACAACTGGGAGGTCTGGCCTCTTACCTATTCAAATATGGCGGTGTTTATCCTGATATGATACTTTGTGGGGTTTGTAAGGTGCTACTGTAACTTTATTACCTACTAGCATGGCTGTTTCTCTTATCACACTAATGTAATGCAATTCCACAAGAATTGCCAGTAAAGATACATAGAACAAGCTTTGTGTAATGGCCTTCCTATTTTCTCTTTACATTCACTCCTTGTATTTCATGATATATTTCTTTCAGCACCAAGTTCTTGTATATCTGCAGTGGCTGAGTGGTAATTCATGCAGTCTAGTGTTTCCAAGGTCCTGGGTTTGAGACTGACAGGGGTATTTTATTTAGCTGATGAGCAGACTACAGGCCTTGTCATACAGAGTGACTAAGGCACTTTTAAGCAGTTGTAAGTGGGTTTGCGCGAGCTTGCATGACGCTTAGCTAAGCGCACACAAGCACACACCCGCTGACTACTGCTTAAAAGCGCTTACTCCCACTAACACCCGCACTATTTTCTTTTAAAGAAAAGAAAATGGGGAAATAGGAAAGTGGTGAAAAAGGAGGCACAAAGAGGGTAGGACAGTACGAAAACAAGCTCGGGATGTGCAGGAAGGATGTAGGGAAGGCCCATAGCTGCCCAATTCTTTACCAGCAACAGCTGTGCATATGTTAGAAATTTAGAGTGAGATTTGACACCTTCCACCCCTGAGAGAGGGGTGAGGACAACAAAATATGTTGTACAGCCAATTGTAATTATCAGTTTACATGTCCAGCAGACATGTATGCGAAATGGGCAGCTATGTATGGGGTAATTTTTGTGGGAACAGAGTGCCCTTTTTTTTTTTTCAGGTGAGAGTGGAATGTGAGGTACAGGAAGTAGGTATATTTGGGGAGGTAGGTTGGGGAGGTTAACAGACAAGACAAACAAGATGCATATAGGGGCGAAGTATGACACATGTGGGGGGTACACACAATTGACGGGGACGGATGTTTCGATATCGCAAGCCCATGAGCCCACAGATGGCAACAGTGGAACTGAGATCCCCATCCATGGGCAGTTACCACTGCGCCTTCACAGCCCAGGCCGGGGCTGTGCTGGGGGCTGGATAGGACAGGCAGGCACATCCATGAGTTGCGCCACTCTCACCTCAAGTGGTGTAGGGGATCAGTCACAGAACGCCTGATCTCACTACGCACCACAGACCGGACCCTATGGAGGGTGAGTGGAGGCTCTCCTCCGGCCACGCTTGCAGAGGGGAGACAAGCCCCATCCCCTGCAGCTCTTCCACCCGAAGGTGGCACGGGGCCACCGGAGGAGGAGCACTGGCCAGCTGAGGTGGGAGAGGTGGGTCCGCTGGAACCCGCCTTCCCTGTTGACCTATGTTTAGCAGTATTTTATGGTATATTGGGTTAGTAACAAACAGCACCATTCAAAATTAGTTGTAACAGCATGCATCAGTATTCCCATTAACCAAACACACATGAATTCCGAACATTGAGCAGCAAGCATAACACATGCATATTTAGAACAACAGTGGACATTCCAACAGCATGCAGGGTTGATTGGTGGCAACAGTCCATCAGGTTTGGATATGTGAACAGGGCACATGCATCAGCGTACATGCAGATATGTATAAAACAACAGGACAAATGTCCATGGGAATTAATTGTGAATACACATACCCAGTTTGGTGTGGAATGGCATAATTTGTGAAAATAGGGTAGGGTGGAGAAATATTACATTAACAACGTAAACTACCTATACATATACTGTACATTCCTAGTAGATGCAGATATATATCCCCTACATGTATTAGTACAGTTTCCTGTATGTAACCTTAGGAATGTTGGTGATGGGGATGTTACTGCTACATTAATATACATTCCATTTTTATTCATATATGTTCATATCAGGCTGTGTTCAGGTAAAACATCCTACTACATTTGATTTATATGGGTCTAGACAACTGTGGATGTTCAGCATTTCATACAACTATACTATCTCCATAATGCAAGGGTACAGCAACATATCCAAATTGTGGGATGGACACAGTCCAGGTTCTGTACTTTATTAAAGACATTTCACTCTTTGGTTGTGGCTGTCTCATTCATTTCATTATGTAGTGAATGCAGTATACCTTTATTCCAGACTTATTACAGATTTCTTGGTAGCTTCAAACTCTCTTTCTCACACTCTCTCACTTATTTTATATTTACATTTCAGGATAGTACTTAATTCTAGGCTTTATTAACATTTATTACTGGGTTACAACAATCCTTTCCAGTTGACTCACTTATTTCATATGGCAGAATTTACAAGGATGTATTTGACAGTTGTCTATCCTTTGTTGATTGATTACAACACTCATTTTCAGGCTGAAGCAGTTATCTGATATTACAATACAGGTGGAAACTCTATTTGAGACTTGTTTAATCTTTATTACTGGATTGCAATACTCTTTTCCAGGCTGCATCACTTATCTAATCTTACAATACTAGCAGAATCTTTCTTCTAGGCTTATTTCACCTTTATTACTGGGTTACAGCACTGAACTCTTTTACAAGCTGTCCCACTTATATTCTATAACAATACCAGCAGAATAATTACTAACCTGCCTGGTGGCAGAACCTCGCCAGCCTATCAGCATAGGCTTGCCGATTCGCAGAACGAACACCTGCAGCTGTAATATAAATGAAGGAATACTGTAACATACCTATCCATACTATAGGCTAGGATAGCATGTCTTACATACTTAATTACATGGATACTTACTCAGTAGTGGGGCATTGGGAATTTGGCGGGCCTCCTGGATCCATCGGTTCAGTTGGTCCTCCTTTCGTCACTTCAGGTCAGCATGGTGGTGACGGACCTGTTCGCCAGTCCCTGGAATGCCTGTGGCACTGGTGAGATCATGTGCCAACCGGTTCCGTGCCTCTGCCTTATACGCTCCCCATTGAACCTGGCCCTGCATGAGTTGCGCTTCATGATCATGGACTAGGAGCCAAACCATATATTTTGACTCCTCAACACCCCACCTTTGTGCTCTAAAGTGATTTCCCTCTCCTGCACCTGCCATCCTGACTGCAAATGGGTACCACAATCAGTTATGGTGTGTATTCCCGCCTATGGGGCTTATATATGCCGGTTTTCCTGCACTTATCTGTGATTGGCCATTTTGGATATTTCTCTGCTTACAGCAAACCTGCTTTGTCATGGTTATATTTTCATTCATTCCTATATGTATGGTAATACTGTATTTCTCAGTACAACTGTCATGGCTTAGTGGTTCAGTACTTTGACTATGGTGCACAGTATCCTGAGTTTGATCCTTGCCATTGCTTTTTTATTTGACTACTGTCTAGACAGGCTAGTAGGTGTGTCTGTGTAAAGGCAACTTTGCTACAGCTTGCCAAACGTTGCCTGACGGTAAGCTGGTTGGCATGCTGCGCAGCTCCGCTCAAACGGCTTACGCTGGGTGATGCATTATTTAGCCATAAGCACTCATATTAAGCTGGGTAAAGCGCTGCCCAGCTATGGGCACTCATATTGAGCTTGTTAAAGCGCTGCTCAGCTACGGGCAATTATGATCCTTTTTATATATACATAATATAGGTTTTGTTCAGAAATACATGGGCCATTTCATTACATTTTACTTAAATTAAATTTATATATACTGGGAAATTGTTTCATACTTATTTAAAGAAAAATGGAGGGGGATGTTGTGGGGCTCGAACTGTGACTACCTATTCTTTGGGCGACGTCTGTACTGCTACGCTATTGCTACTTTGCTTAATTTGCATATGTAGATCTTATATGCTTTTCAATGTCATATCTGCTAACTGGTTGAGTGAAGGGCATACCCGTGCAAACGAGCGCAAATGCGGGCAAACATTTTGGAAGTTATAAAAAAAAAAAGGAAACTGCTATTTTTACATTTTACATATTTTCAGTAGGGTTTAGTCTGTGGGGATGTGTGGTGTTGTGTTCCTTGACATTTCAGCGGACTCACTCGTGGGTGTTTACTTTCAGGACTCTGACTCTTCTGGGGGCATATCCCTTTGCTGTATTCGGCAATCGGACACGCCCCCTACTTTCCTACACGGACCTTGTTAGACTTGTGTATGATTCAGCATGCCCTCATGAATATGCATGGCATGCTGAGGTCATACCATTCAACTGCAGCCTCCGAGTATGACATATTAAGTTTTACACGGAGGTTTCATGAATCTGGCCCACTATATTGTATGTACTACTAAAATGAATGAAGAAAACTGCACTTATAGCCTGGCAAATAGACAGCAGTAACAAAATTAGTTTATGAGGAATAAGCAGTTACAGCCCTGTTTATGTTTTTAAGCAGCAATGTGTAATCACAGGATATGTTAATGTTGATAATCAATCCTCAGGAGTATACTTTGCACATGGAATCCCTGAACATACCTTTTTACATTTATTAAAGATGGGTTTGATGGGCTTATACATTAGTTATGTTTTCTTGTAATTTTATAATATAATACTGAACAGGCATTTTGACACATATGTTAACATACAGGCCAATAACCAGGCAGAATCCACTAATGCTATGGCTCTTACTAATAGCATAATTGTAGAAGAGCAATTGAGTTTGATGGCTGATGTATTCTTATACTTACAGCAAGACTGGCACGAGAAACCTATTTATGCAAATTGCCTGTTGTGTTTAGCACAGAAACAAAAAAAAGTTACAAAAACTTTCTTCAGTAGTAAACGGATAATAGCAAACAGCTACTTCTCAGAAAATAATGTATAGAAAACATTTTAGACTCAAAGCTATTAGTTTCAGCTATGCTTAAGAAAGCAAATATATGCAACAAAAAACAGCAGCAGTATTTATTTACGTTAAGGATCTGAGCGATAAAAATCAATTTTGGTGGTGGATCCCAACTGACACAGGGACAAAGAGGCAGAGAATTAATATCAAACACTATAATTTCAGTTTTGGCAACATCCTCAATATTTTCATTGTCAGAGGTCTGAGTAGGGGCTTATACATGGAAAACCTCCTCCAGTTTGTAGAAATCTAATGAAATGGACTGCAGTAGCATACCTAAGAAGTCACAAGTGGGAGTAATAGGCTGTGTGCAATGATAATCCCTAGCACTTGGATTGCTCTTTACGTACAAAGCATTTTGGGGTACACATCATGAAGGGACCCGTCGTATGAGATACAAATACAATATCCACTCTACACTCATCCATATCCTACAACAAGATGTGTCATAATCAGGTGGCCTGCTGCACTGAGCAGCAGCCCCTTCAAACTATTATTATGATTATTGTTATTATTATTATTATTATTATTATATTAACATTTTCCTTAAAACAGTCATCTTTCTAATTTCTGTTATAAAAGATAGCTTATGGAGCTAGGCTGTTTAAAAAAATGATCCCAACATTTATATCTTCTCTAAACAGAAAATAAGGCAGTCATGCCTTACTATAGGTACTTGTATTATTGCAGAGGGGGAGAAATGGAACTTAAAAGGGGGCTGACAGAGTCCCTAGGCAATAAGGCAAGCACCCATTTCTCATTGGCCCTTGTTGTCTCATGTGACCAGTGCCAGAGACAGCTTGACGATTAGCTGTGAATGAATCCTCTACTTGTGAACAAATGCAGATGGAGCAAAATTCAGGTTACATAAGACTGAAAGAAACTATGAGGGAAATTCATTAAGGTTATCATGAAGTGCACACCTACTTTTATATTGTTCCCTTTGTTTTTGTGCACTAGCACTAGTATGCTTATTCTCCAGTAATATGGGATATGCCTCTTTGTCCACACTGCTATGAATACCCTCTGGCTCTGGAGGCATTTCTTTCAGAACTCACCCAACATTTTGATTATATCTGCCGTGACCTCATCTGAGCCTGCTGTGACCTCATCTGAGCCTGCTGTGACCTCATCTGAGCCTGCTGCTTTCCTTGACTTCATTTTCCTTTGTGATGTTCTTACTTCTTCTAGGGTGGGCTCCTCTTCCTCTTTCATCATAGACTGTGTTTGAAGCAGTATATCTTCTACAGAGTTTTCTTTCTTCAGAAGCTGCTGGAAGTCCTCCTTCCAAGTGCTTTGATGTCTTGTAGCTGGTGAACAGGCTGTTACTGGCAACCCTTATGAAGGGTGTCTGATAACTATCTTATTTATCTTTCTGTCTTTGCCTTGCAACCTTATAGACTTTCTTTGTGCCATCTTACTTTTCAGAACCTGGTAGAGTGCCTCTGCTGCCTTGTTCCTTGCTATTGCTTTGAGAGTGCTGTCTTAGTCTCTTTGTTAGCCAACCAGTATTCCTTCTTACCTGGTTTGTCCTTTCTATCACCCACTTTTTTCACTCATCTTTCTTTTCATAACTTCCTGGATTACTGTCACTAATTCTGAGGACATCCTTCACTGTCTTCTGAAGCTTCTTCCTTACCACAATTCCCACACCATTTCTAGTCCATCCTCTTCATCAGTAGTGGGCTCTGGATGCAAAGTGGCTTTGCTGCACAGCCCTTCTATCTTATATCCCGGATACAGAGTATTTTCAGCCTCCTCTTTGTCACCAGGTCATTCACATCCAAGCTGTGTCCTGTCAATGAACCAATACTGAGTATAGAATTCCTTTGTTTGTGTTTGACAGATTGATTGGTTTTACATCCAGCTTTCACTCAACAGATATATCTCAAGTAACCCAAGCTGGGCAAATGACACCGGCCATCCAGTAGCTTAATGGCCCAAGGCTACTGGCCCCTATGGCAGGTGGACTCTGGCCAATAGAGGCACATAGACCCCTGCCACTGTTTGCATGGGTCCCTAGTGCAGATGAGATTATGCAAGGTCCTCATCTCACTTATAACAGCAAACACCCATGCCCATTTTAGTGACATTATTCAATGTGACAAAATCACCTAGAGCCAGTTTGTACATCAAGTGGCTAGGCCTGACATGGCACACAGTCTGTGATCCATGTTCTTCTATCTAGATGATACTGAACACTACAGTCGATGCCCAAAGTGGTTAGTGTATACTACTCTTCCCCCCCCAGTGGGCATCATCTGGAGTCTCTGCTGCTGCCCATAACTCCATTCTT
This sequence comes from Protopterus annectens, assembly GCF_019279795.1. NCBI lineage: Eukaryota > Metazoa > Chordata > Ceratodontiformes > Protopteridae > Protopterus > Protopterus annectens. The sequence goes on from NC_056742.1 coordinate 454,752,629, forward strand.
GGATGAGTTTTGAGTTAGAAACACACAGCATGTTTTGGGATATGGAAGGAAATCTCACAGAGATAACATGTGAACTGCAAACAAGCACTGTCAGGAAATCAGGAGTAAATCTTGAACCTTGTGCATAGGTGGAAAATACTACTCATATTCACTACAGTGAAACTTAATCAACCATCTCAAATATCTGAAATGAACTCCTTTTATCAAAATAGCCCTGGTATATATTCTGAAGAGTAAGGATAAAGTTGGGAGTATAGTCAGCATGAAAAATTGTGTATGACAAGATGAAGCACATTTTATGTATGAAAGCGCTTACCCTGTCTTTTTATCCATTAAAGCTGTGTTTTATAGTGATAGCTGTGCTTTGGTGCTGTTTTGTTCTTGGATATTTCGTGTTTTGGTTACTCAGCACCATCTATTTTTCTTCTATCATAACAAAACCAACAACAGCCACCAAACCTCTTAAACTCACTTGTCCTGTATGAGAAGAAATTCCAAAGCTCCAACAAAAACGACAGGATTCAGAGACAGCTTCAGGATCCAGTACAAGCAGTTTTAATGAATATACACAAGTGCTTTAGTGGGAAACCCACTTCTTCAGGTGTCAGTGTACAATATAACTTATACCTTGATGAAAGTAATATTCGGTGGTGATATCTGGATGATTGTTGGATGGTGTGGAGGGGGGATGATATATATGTAAAGGAATTTGTATAGTACCTCAATGAGAATAAGTGGGGCATCCAATTTACATTAAATTTTCACACCAACCAAATTACATTTTTGGATGTCACCATCACTAGAGAGGTTGATCACACACTCAGGACTGAAGTATTTCATAAACATCTTCAATACAACACGTTACTCCATGCCAATAGTCATCACCCTCGACACATCATCCACAACATCCCTAAATCCCAATTTCTAAAGATAAGATGGATTTGTTTTTCTGAAAACTCCTATGATTTTTATCAACAGGATTTGAAAAACAGATTCCTTCAGAGAGGATATGATATTCATAAGATAACTGAGGTGGGTCAGTTTGCTTTACAACAACCTAGACATTCCTTGTTACAATACAAATATATTTCCAAGGATAATAATCTAGTTGAGCCGGTTCATTTTGTTACCACTTTTGGGTGTAACATCAACACTTTCAGGCAGATCATTAATCACCATTGGGACATTCTTATGGCAAATGATAAGCTTTGTGAGGTCCTTTCTTCAAAATGTCTTTTCTTATACAGCAGGGATCCCACGCTGGGCTCCTATTTCAATCATTACAACCATAAGATGCCCTCTAACACACGGCAGGTCACATTATTTGGGGACAAATTGGTAAGGTGCATTCCCTGCAGTCACTGTTCAGCCTGTATGCATGTACTCAAGAGCAAAGCATTCACCAGCAGCAACACTTCCAAGGTTTACATTTCATGTTTTGGTAACTGTAGCACTGACTGGGTCATATATCTGGCTACTTGCTCTAGCTCTGCTTTTTATGTGGGGCAAACGTCTAGGTCACTGAGAGTTTGTGTTTCTGAGCACCTCAGTGACATAAGAAATAAACAGATGTCAAGTTCACTATTTAAACACACCATGACCCACACCACTGCCCAGTTTAAATTTATCATTATCGATAGGATTATGGGAAATAGAATGTCTAAACTTGGTTGGCATACTTTGTCAAATAAAAAAGAATCCAGTTGGATTATCAGGTTGGGAGGTCTGTTTAAACCTGGCCTGGATGAGGTAAATTGACTGTCCGGTGAGATGCTATTTTGCAATCAGGTTCACTTTTTAAATTTATGTGTGTGCTTTTTATGGTTCCAGCACTGAGGAAGGCTAATTTTTGATTGAAACCGGTCTGCTGTTCATCTTTATTTCTATTTTGGAGCTGCCACATTAAACTCTTAATAGTTTCACCCTTGGTGCTGGACATTTTTTGTTTTTTTTAACCTATTCTAAACCACCTTCCCTTAATATGACACACCCACCTATTTTAGAGACCCACAGTGGAATGAATGTCAACCAGGATGTATCACCATATCTAACCACCAATCATGTCCCTTTAGGGCAGGACTTGCCGGGGAGGTCCGAGAAGATACGCAATCAAGCTCATACAGTGAACTACAGGTCACAGTGGAACAACAGGGGGACAAAGACTTACAATCAGGTGAACAACCAGTCCAGGAGGCCATACAACAGATGGAATGAATACCTAATGAGCTCAAACTCATTTTAACGTATGAAGGAGGTGAAGTGGATTACCCTACTTGTGTTTACAATGAAAAAGGTGACTTTTGCATTTATAATTTTTTTATCTCAGACTATGAGCTCAGTTGTGGCTGAGTTATTCGGCAAAGGATTTAACTTTGTTACAGATTGCCATTCTAACATTACTGACTCGGTGCTGGATCTTAAGTTGTTTGTTAGAAGTTTGAACTTTAAATTGTTTTTTGATAATGTGCAGTGCTATAATTTAGCTTGTTCACTAAAGAAAAGAAGTTTATCTAACCTGCCTCTTTTTAATTCTTTATTGATGTATGTGAACATTTGTGAATTTGATTTTAGAGCAATGATTAAGCATAGACCCTATGATTTTAGTGACAACTTATCTGACATTGAAAGGGCAATTTTACTAAAAATTTGTAACAACAAAGTCATAAGAGTTATGGAGCCAGATAAGGGAGGTGAGGTAGTTATTATGTCTAAAGTGGACTATGTCAACAGGATGAATGTCTTTTTACTAGACAGTGCACTTTATGAAGAAGTTACCTTAAATATGGTTAACGTATTCTATTATAGGATTGACTTGTTGATTAAGGACATGGAAGAGCAGGGGCAACTAGATCACAATATAGTAGAATTGTTGTCTACCAAATATCCCAAGGTGGCTAGTATGATATCGTTGGAATTCCAAAGATACACAAAAGTAAAGTGGACCCACCTATGAGACCCATAGTCAGTGCACGAGGGTCTAAAACACATACATTATGTAAATATATTGATGTAATGTTGAAAGACGTTTTAAAGGATGATGAGCATATTTGTAGTGACTCTTGCACTTTTTGAAAAAAATTTAACTTTTTGGAGTACAAAGAAGATATTATATTTGTGATTGCTGATGTTGTCAATTTGTTTAATGTTATACCCCACACCCTGGGGATTGAATGGTTTCAGGAATTTTTATTTGACTCACACTTATTTACAAATGAACAGGTAGATGTCCTTGTAACTTTAATGGAAATAGTGCTGCGTCATAATTATGTATTTTTGAAAAAAAAAACTGGTGTGGCCATGGGGGCCATTTGTGCCCCCTGTTTGCAAATATCATTATGCTAATGTGGGAAAGAAAATTTGTATTTATGTCCCATTTTAGGAGGTATTGGAATTTATATTTGAGCTACCTTGACAATTTCTTTTTTGTTTGGACAGATAGCGAGGGGGGAACTTGAAGGAATTTTTTTGATTACATAAATGACACCGCATTTAGGTTTACTTGTAATTACAGTAGTGACACTATTAACTACTTGGATGCTGAAGTTAAAAAGGACTCCAGGAATAAGCAATATTTAAGTAATGTGTACAGGAAACTGACTTACTATAATAGTTTAGCATGGGTGCCAGAACCATAGAGCGAGGGGGAAGGAGCACACCCCCCCCACACTTTTAAAGCTGCAAGACCTGCTGTCTCTTGGAGAAAAATTAATCAACGTGGATTCTGTGCATCGCACACTAACGTGGAAAGTGCGCGGAAGTTAAATACTAGTTGTGTTCCTAAGTGTATGCTGCTGTGCTCCTTATGGTATGGAGAGTTTATTTTGCGGATTCATTCCCCATTGCTGCCATGCTTCCTATGCTAAGGAGAGCTTTGCTTTGCTGATTTGTTCTAGAGTGGTTATTTAGTTTAGGTGCTTCCTTACGTTTAGGTACAGCTTCAGTTTTTCAGGAGAGGTGTGTGTGTGAGTGTTTGTTTGTGTGTGTGTGTGTGTGTGTGTGTGTGTGTGTGTGTGTGTGTGTGTGTGTGTGTGTGTGTGTGTGTGTGTGTGTGTGTGTGTGTGTGTGTATGGGTGTGTGTATGTGTGTGTGTGTGTATGTGTGTGTGTGTGTGTGTGTGTGTGTGTGTGTGTGTGTGTGTGTGTGTGTGTGTGTGTGTGTGTGTGTGTGAGAGACCCAGGTTTTAAGAAGAGGTGCATGTTACTCAGGTTTTAAGGAGAGGTGTGTGTGTGATATTGAATCTGCACTGTGCCAATCCCTTGTTAACATTCATATGAGGTTGTTTTCAAGCATTCCATTAAGGGGGTGTATTGTACATGCAAAGACATATACTGGACAGGTAAACTGTCTTCTCAAAGAGGAAAAAAAATGGTAAACGCGTGCACATTAGACATATAGCCTCTGAATGTTTCGGTACAAATTGGAGCTCTGCTGATGAAAAGTTGATGCATCTACCACCAAAGTATCACAAATGTTTTGCATGTGCAATTGCAGGCTTAAGGGGAATAAAGGCAAGAAATTATCTAGATAAAAATGTTTTATCAAATTTTTCAATGTTACATTCAAGTTCAAAGAAGAGTTGGAGTTACAGAAGGTGGAGAGGGCTATACTGTACAAGAGCAAGATGAAACAGACTGAGGAGGCTGCACCCATTCTGCCCAGCCTACAGAGTGAAAATGCGGCTGTTCGAGTTATAGTGATTTAAAGTCACAGTAAGTCCACTGTTGTTGGTGTTGCTGCATAGTATTGAGTATCCATTACCATGTAATGAGGGCTTTTTTCATCTGTAACAGGAAGACATCATTCTACAAATGCCAATTTCACACACATTTTCAAGCAGAAGGAAATGGAAAATGCCTTGAAACATGAAGGCTCCCAGTGCATAATACAAACATGTTTTCTCTGTTGCTTCATCAGGTAAAAAACCATATAGAAACACTCTCATATTTAATAAAGTAAACAGTCACATGTTATGTGACGTCAAGACATTTAAATGTCTTTAAATACAGATTTTAATGACAAAATCTAGAATCCATTTAAATTCTCCACTTTCTGCGTGATTAATGTTATCACCTCCTCTAGACTGAATTCAGTAAATAATGATACAAGAAATATTTAAACCAGATTTCTTGTGCTGTGAAGTTAGATTTAGTTGAGTGTTGTAGTTTGGTGCTGCTTATGCTAAGCTGTCTGTGTTCAGTATGCAGATGGATTGTATTACCAGCTTACCATTTGTTTAATGTAACATTGGCAATTTATTCTTAATGGACAACAGACACTTTGTTTGTAGATGAAACAATGAAATATAGAGTTGTTTGATAGCAGTAACCTCTTCGTTAGGTACCAATCCCTTTAATGTGGAAATATTTAAATGACTGACTTCTGCAGAGATTTTGCATATTTATCGATAATGGTGGATTGTAATGACAAAAGTCTGAATGGCCTTTTATGGTTGAAATTTTCTGAAATGGGTAGTTTTGTCATTATTGGTTCATGCACTTTGTTCCATTCCTTACTAGAAGACTGTTCAAAACTACAGATTTAAAAACATTCTAACAAATGGTGTTGTATTATATAAGGAATATAATTTAATACAATCAGGAAGGTGAATCAAAGAATGCATACATGAATGCATGGCCCTAAAATATGTAAGGAGCCTATAGTTTGAAACATCCCAGAGGTAAGCTTAGAAGTTTACTGCTCATGCAAAGTCTGTTTTCATTGCGAGACAGTATTGTTTCTTTAGCAAATGGCTCAGTGTTTGTCTGAAACTCAAGTGTCTATAATTATTTTAAGTTTTGCAGTCCTCATAAATTTGCCAGAAAATCACATATATGAGAAACTGACCAAAAATGCGACACAGAATTAGGGGCAGTCAAACATTTGCTCTGATGTCTTAACCTCTTAGGGCAAGAATCAGGTGAAAGTGTGAAAGGCTCAAACTCATGGGTAAATTTTAAGCTTTACTCTTGTCACCAAAGCAATGGATGAAGGTAAAAAAAAAAGGAAATACCAAAGGGCTTTGGCCGACTTAAGTTTCAGATAACTGCAAGCTAGGAGCAATTACTGAATCCCCAAATGAATTAACCATCATGCAGAAAGGTTTATCTCAAACAATAACTGGTAGCAGAATCATGACTTGAAACTAAACTTCAAAAATACATTATCGTATCCTTTGGGAAGTAATCTTCTCCAGGGAACTGCCAAGTTGACAATGCCCCCCCTGAGAACTGACCTAGTTGTTTGACATTTGGGAACTTGTATGCACATTGGCCTAACTTTTGACCAACATGTGCACAGAGTCATAAGAAAGCCTTTATATATTGCACAGCTTATAAACAAATTGTGACTAGATCTAGATATGTTATTGTCCCCCTTTACAAAGCCCTAATTAGGTCAATCATGTTGTATAATGCCCATTTTATCCTGTATCTGTCTAGACCCATGCAACAACTGGAATGCCCACAGAGATACCTTACTAAAAAGATACAAGTCCTAAATAATAGGTCATGCATGGACTACCTCAAAGATTTATCACTAAACTCAGTATCCTACAACAGAGGCATCAGAAATACTCAGTTCAGGTATCTAAACTGAATGCTGCGGAGTGATGGATATATATCACAGAGGCTACCACTGTTCCAGAACAGACTATCCATTGAAGTAAAACAAAGCTCATCACTGTCCATATTCAAATGCAACTTGGATCTAAGGATGGGTAATAGAAAATGTACTCCAGGATTGCACCTCATGCCACTAATGGATACAGATAGTTCCTAAATGCTGCATCATTTACATGGGTCCCCTCAAATTATCTATAGCATGATCACATTTATTCTCACTAGGGCTAATATACAATTGTCAGCCATGGGATAGGTAAGACCAATCAAGAAATGTTAATTCTAGCACAACAAAGGAAACTGACTAACCTTATAAAGTCCTCAAAGTGAACCTGTGTTGTGGTAGTAAATAGTTATAAAAAATTGCCCTTTTTAGATCACTAAGTGCCCCTGTTACCCTCCAACCCCCCATCTTCAACAGCTTCCAGTGCCTATGTAGTTTATTGCATTAATATAGTAGTCACCCTGAACATGTTAAGAAGGGTATAATCAAAGGCCAGTTTGTTAGAATTGCACGTATGATTACTAGCGATGTTGAGTTTTACACACAAAGTGAAGTAGTTCTAACTGAATTGTTTTCTTCTAGAGAATATCCCCCTGGATTTATTGACACAATACGAAATGAGATTACCAGAAAAAGAAAAAAATAGAATTATTTCCCCTTTGCTTGACACCGAGGAGAATAGAAACCCTGATACCATTGATTTAGGACTTATGGCACACATTAGGGGTAATCATTGCTGTTTTATTACCAGATTTTCTGCAGATCATTAGCTAGTTCGTGATAGTTTGTTTAAGAATTGGCAGATTTTTTGTGGGCACGAAGGCGTGTTTGAAAAGTTGGATCCCAGACCACATATAGTCTATAGAAGGGGATCTACAATTAAAAATATGTTAGAATGATGTGACACAAGCTGCACTAACACTGCCAATGTAGGCACTAAGAAGTGTGGGTTTTGCTTACAGTGCACACACATTTTGAATGTTGAGAAAATAAAAATCAACCCCCTCAATATTAGACCAAATGGAATATATACTTGTAAATCTGTTGGGGTTAGTTATGCTGCTATTTGTTCTTTATGTAATTGTTTTTACATAGGAAAGACCAAAAGAAAATTAAAAGAAAGAATCTATGAGATTGTATTTCTGTGAACTGCTCGAAAGCTGATAGATTTGCTGTGAGCTGCAAAGTTGGAATCTATTCCAAACTGATAAGTACACTTTTTGCAACTTAATTTGCACTGTGCTGTATTTATACACTTGCCTATTGTTTATAGTGGTGCTGTATTGTTTCTGTCTCTTGTTGTCTCCACTGTGTTGTTTTCTTAGGGTAGCTCAAGCTAGTTTCAGGGAGGGGGTTGTTGAGCCAGCCCACATCCTAGCTGTTAGTCATTGCCTGAGGCATATCTTGCTGTAATTCCAATACAGACTGCATTTCTGTGAACTGCTGGAAAGTTGATAGATTTGCTGTGAGCTGCAAAGTTGGAATCTATTCCAAACTGATAAGTACACTTTTTGCAACTTAATTTGCACTGTGCTGTATTTATACACGTGCCTATTATTTATAGTGGTGCTGTATTATTTCTATCTCTTGTTGTCTCCACTGTATTTTTCCCACCTACCCTCCCTGTTCTTGTTTTGGTGTTAATCTTTGTGGCTTTGAAACTCCCTTCCCCTCTTGTAAGTTTGTATTTGGATACTTCTTCTGGGCCCATCTCATTTGCTCACTCAACTGAGTGCAGTGAGATCATATTCTGTTTTCAGGCACTCCTACTGTGTACAAAGAGAGCATTTGAGAAGGACATCCACTGTAGCCTCTTAATCCTGCTGTGCTCCCTCCCTCAAAAAAAAAATAAATAAATATATATATATATATATATATATATATATATATATATATTCAGCTGCTCTTACTGTAACTGTCTTAGTTGCTGTTCTGCGTGCTGCTATCTTTTCAGTTGTTCTTTCTCTGCACTTATTACTGCTTGTTAGTAGCCTTCTAATTTAATGCATTCTGCACTTATTTTTTAGTCATTTGTTAATTTAATTGCATTTAATTAAACTGTATTCGCCATAATATTGATACATGTGTGCTAGCCTGCAGTGCATTTGAATTGTATTTACTGCTGTTTTAGCTGCTTTTCTGTAAAAAAAAAAGAAAAAGAAAAAAAAATCCTAGCTTGTTTCCTGCCTTTCCTATAATTTATCTAGTCCAGATACAGACTTGCTGTATCCAGGACTATTTGTAAGCTCCTGAGCCCCCCAAGCCTTTCTGTGTTGGAGGGAAGCCTTCTAGCTTATCAGTGGGAGTGGTAAGCACTAGGTAGCCTATCTACCACAGGAGGAGTGGTTTCTGGCCCAGAAATTATAGTTTATTGGCTGTTTGGGAAGCTTTTCTATCTCTTTCAACCTTCTGATTCAAAAACCTGTGTTTGTGCTTGTTTTCTGCCTTTTCTATTACTAGTCTAGTCCAGGTACAGATTTGCTATATCCAGGACTCTTTGTAAGCTTCTGAGCCCCCACCCAAGCCTTTCTGTGTTGGAGGGAAGCCTTCTAGCTTATCAGTGGGAGTGGTAAGAGCCCCCAAGCCTTTCTGTGTTGGAGGGAAGCCTTCTAGCTTATCAGTGAGAGTGGTAATCATTAGGAAGCCTATCAACCACAAGAGGAGTGGTTCCTGGACCAGAAATTGTAGCTACTGGCCGTTTGGTCAGGTTTTTCACATCTCTTTCAACTTTCTGGTTTAAAAGCCGCACTTGCACTTGTTTCCCACCTTTCCTGTTACTAGCCTGGTCCAGATACAGAGTTGCTGTATCCAGGACTGTTGGTAAGCTTCTGAGCCCAGCAAGCCTTTCTGTGTTGGAGGGAGGCCTTCTAGCTTATCAGTGGGAGGTGTAAGCACTAGGTAGCATATCTACCACAAGAGGAGTGGTTCTGGCCCAGAAATTGTAGTTTATTGGCTGTTTGGGCAGTTTTTCCATCTCTCTCAACTTTCTGGTTTTAAAGCCCGTGTTTGCACTTGATCCCCACCTTTCTCATAGCTAGTCTAGTCCAGGTACATATTTGCTGTATCCAGGACTGTTTGTAAGCTTCTGAGCCCCCCAAGCCTTTGTGTTGGAGTGCAGCCTTCTAGGTTATCAGCGGGAGTGGTAAGTACTAGGTAGCCTGTCTACCACAAGAGGAGTGGTTCTTGACCCAGGAATTGTAGTTTATTGATCATTCGGGAAGTTTTCTATCTCTTTCAACTTTCTGGTTTAAAAGACCACATCTGCACTTGTTTCCCATCTTTCCTGTAACTAACCTACTGGAAAGCACTAGAAAGCCTTAAACTGATACAAACCTTCTAGCTTAAAAGATAGACTTTGGAGTGATTGAGCATCAGTTTTCTGTATTTTCTTGCTGTACTTAACTGTTTTCCACCTAAACGCTGATTTTCCAGCATTTATTGTGATTTAAAAGCTTGTTTTTTTCACATATTGTACTTATTTGACTGCCTGCACTTTTAAAAAGTTGCTTTTTGTATAAATAAATTGTTTAACTGTTGTAGGCTACACACTAAAGTGCAATAGCCTTTTCTGATCGCTTATAGTCGTTTAAAGCTGTTGTAAGTGTACTTTTTACTGTTTTTGCCTTATCTTTTCAAAAAAAAAAAAGTCTTGTTTCCCACCTTTCTAAGCTAGTATAGTCCAGTTTTCAGGCTAGTGCTGAATTCAGGGCTCTGTTACAAGTTTCTGAGTTACCCATACCTTACTTGGATAGAGGGAAGTTTCTCTGTTCACCTGTGAGAGAGGGGAACTTTGAGCAGCAATCTGTTGCTGGAGGAGTGGTTCCAGCCCAGAAGTTACTAGTTTAAAAACCGCGTTTGCACAGTTTTGTGCTAGGATTAAATTATTCCTGGCTCCACTATGTCTCCTCTTCAGTTTTTCACTTGAAACTAGTCTAACTCCCAACCTAAGCACTCAAAAAGCATCCTACAGTCTAGCACTTGCTCAGACCTAATAGCAAGCACTAATATACCCTGACACTTGACTGCCCAGCAGGGCAAAGCTCTTTATCCACCCCACACCAACCAAGCGACTAAGCAGCTCACTCTACTATTCAGGCATGACCAAAGGGCAACTTCAGGTGTACTCTCCAGACCAGCTGGTGAATCTGGGTATCCTGAGGCAATGGTACAACTGCCTCATGTACACAGACAGCCCTTTCCTCCTACCACAAAACACTAACATATGTGAGAGATGCAATTATACAGCCAAACTGGAGGCTAAGGTCTCTCCACCCAGGACTGGAACAGACAGTCATGAGGAGAAGGTTAACATTTGCTCCATATCCCCAGCCTCACATAGACCTACTAAACCAGCACTGGCAAAAAATACACATAAATACACGAAATCATACTCAGAGGCTCTAAATAAAAACCTGCAAAAGCATCAGAGAGCTCCAAAGCAGACACCCACAAAACCTGCACCTCCTGTCACAAACCAGACAACACATAAAACACAAAATCAATGTGCCGCACAATCACAGCCCTTAAGGCAAAATAACATACCTAACACACTAGTAATAGGTGACTCAATAGTCAGGCACACTGATGCCCCACTCACTAGGCTGGACAAGGAGAAGGTTACTGTTAGCTGCCTATCGGGAGCCTGAATCTGCCACATAACACAAGCACTCAGGTCACTCCAGAACAAGTACAAATATGACTCTGTCATTGTTCATGTTGGTGAGAATGAACTGAGATGTACCTCCCTGGACTATATGAAAAGAGACATGGAAGAGTTCTCTGATCATGTAGCCCAGGTGGGTATGACCCTGACCCTGAGTAGCATCCTGCACTCACCAAGAATGATACCTCAGTATAAAGAAAAAATGATCAATTCCAACAATTGGCTAAGCTTCTGGTATCATTCAAAGGGGATCCAGTGTCTGTCAGCCTGGGATGACATGCTCGACAAGCCGCATTTCTTCGCAAGAGATAGCTTGCACCTGTCACCCCTTGGCTTTCGAATACTGCCCAAGGCTCTTGCTGCCCCCATAGTGCCTTTTTAGGCAAGGCTCAAAATTCAAACCCACCTGCGTAAACAGCACAAGCAAAAAAAATTAGGGTTATGCTACTCAACACCAGGAGTTTAAATCTCAAAATGCATGCACTTGAAGCACTCCTAAGTATGGAGAACATCGACATCTGTGCAGTAACTGAAACCTGGTTCAAGGCTCCAGAGAGCACTCCAGCACTACTGGGCTATAACTCATACCACACATTTCGGCCACAGAACACGGACCGAAACACAAAAGGAGGGGGTGTATCCACATTCATCAAGGATACCCACACCTCCAGGTTAGTGGTGCAGCATGATACCTCTGAGATCATCCATGTGCAGCTAACATCGGGAAAATCTGCAATGCAAATTGTGGCCTGCTACAGATCACCCTCCATGACCCAGGACCACCACTCCACCTTTCTGGAGACACTGGAAAACATGAAGGTCCTACCGAACACCCTGATATTGGGCAATTTCAATTACCCTACCATTAACTGGGAAAACTACTTGAGTACAAACTCCCAGGCTCAGAGATTCCTGGACTTTATAAAGTCAAATGCCCTGGATCAGCTGGTAAACTCCCCTACCAGAGGCCACAACATATTGGACCTGGTCATCACCAACATGGGCGACAGGTGTTCCGTACCAGAGGTCAACCCGCCACTGGTTAGATCAGACCATAAACTAAACACCCTGTATGTCCACACCCCACCATCACCCCCAACCAAGGAAACTACAGTGAAAAACTTTTCCAAAGTAAACTTCACCTTACTTAAGGCAGAGGTGGTAAGTTCACAGCCCCCAAACTAAAGGATAACAGTGCCCAAGATGCAGAATCCTTTACAATTGCACTCTATGAGCACCTACAAAGATGCATGGATCATGCCATCCCTAGCAAAACCAAGACTCACTCCCCTAAGAAAAGGAAACCAGTCTGGTGGACCTTTGTCATAAACAGGTTGTACAACAAAAGGAGGAAACTAGTTCAGGAAAAAAAGTAAATCCCAAGAAGGAAAGACATCCCTGATCAGTATCAGTAAGAAACTAAGGTCCCTCATAAAATCATCCAAGGCTATCTTCAAAAGAAAAATAGCCAAGGATTTGAAAGATAACCACAAAGCCTTCTTTAGCTATGTCAAGAATCTAAGTGGCAACTTGCAGATATGCTCTGAGCTAGTGCAAAATAGCACAAAATATACTGAGCCTACTGATATTTCCAACATCCTGGCAGATAGATTCAGTGCAAACTTCACCTCCCTCTCACCTTTGAAAAGGGTCCAAAACAATACCGGAAAAGTGTAGTGTCCCAGAAATCACAGAAGCACAGGTGAAAACAGTCCTTTCAAAAGCCAAAAACACAGCATCAGTGGGGCCAGATGGTGTCCTATGCTGTGTCTTGCACGAACTACAGAATGAACTAATTCCCCACCTAAACACACTGTTCAACCTCAGCCTCTCCACAGGCTACATGCCCATAGAATGGCACACAGCAATGGTTATTCCGCTCCACAAAGGAGGGGCCACAACTGACCCTGGTAACTATTGGCCCATAAGCCTGACTAGCCTGGTCTGCAAGGCTATGGAGCGCATCATCATGGAACTCATTAACAAAGACATTGGGAACCTCCAAACACATGACCCGACCCAGTTCGGCTTTGTTAAGGGCAGGTCAGGCCTACTAAACCTGGTTGACTTCTTCGAGACAGTCACCAAGGCCATAGATGAAGGAAAGGTGGTTGACACAGCCTACCTTGATCTCGCCAAGGCGTTCGACCCCATTCCTCACTCGGGTATTATAAAAAAACTCACCAGCCGGAACATAAACCCCTACGTCACAAGATGGGTTGCCAACTGGCTTACAGACAGAACTCACACGGTAAGAATAGAAGGCTCCAGGTCCGACTCTAAACCAGTCACAAGTGGTGTCCCACAAGGCTCTGTTCTGGGGCCCCTACTGTTTGGCATATATTTCTCAGAAGTACAGGCAAACACAGGAGGACTATGGCTAACCAAGTTTAACGATGACTGCAAACTGGGAGCCATAATTGACTCTCCGGCTGACATGGACATCCTTCAAAAAGGCCTTACTGAGACAGACACCCGGTGTCAAAGTCATGGCCTCAAGCTAAATGCCAAAAAATGCATAGTCATCCCATTTGGGAAAAACAAAACACCCACAAATTACCACATAGCCGGCATCCCCCTTAATACAGAAGAGGTAATAAGAGATCTGGGGACCCAGGTAGATAGTAATCTCTTCTTTGACAATCATATTGCCAAAGTAGTTAGAAAATCCTTCTATGTGGCCCATCTAATTACTAAAGGGTTTGTATCTAGAAATAAAGAGGTTATAGTGCCCCTCTACTCGTCAATCATCAGACCCTTCACAGAGTACAATGTCCCATTTGGGATGTACCTCACAAGACACTTCCAACAGCTGGAAAGACCACAAAAGCACCTCACCAAGAGGATTACTGGCCTTAAACATATATCCTATGCAGCCCGACTGAAAAAACTCCGGCTGTATACAGTGACATATTGCTTACTCAGAGGTGATCTCTGCCTGACTTACAAAGCCATGTCCAACTCAGAATTGATGGACATGCTCTACCTAAAGGAATCCAAGTCACTGCGAGCCACGCACTTTAGTGAGCCAAACCTCGCCACAACAATAAATAGAACATGATGGAGAGATAGATTCCTATCACAGAGACTCCCCATGCTTTGGAACAAAATTCCTAACTACATTAGGCAGAGACCCTCACTAACACTCTTCAAGAGAAGCCTTAATGAGTGGATGGGTAACAGAAAATACACCCCTGGGATCACTTCATTGGTTCTGCTTGACAAAGGCTCAGTTAATTAATTAATGGGGCAGCGAAAGCCGACACACTCTGGCTAGGCTTATAAATGCCCTTGGGCAGATAGCCTAGTACCTACCTATGAACTTATGAGCATGTCAGAGACATAAAAAATAAAAATGTTAACAACACTTTGTATAAACACTTGGAAGAACATCCAACAAATTGTTTTAAATTTGTTGTTTTAGAAGGTTTAAAAAAGGATGCACGTGGTGGCCCATGTGCTGATGTTTTAGAATTTATGGAGCTTTGTTGGCAAATAAAGCTCAATGCCCATATGCTTCCATGACTCAGTGATTGTCTTAGTATAGCTAGCTATTTGAGACTGCATTCTTATTGTATATAATTTAGTTTAATTATATAGGGGAAGCTTTTTCATTTAATTATTTAATGACATAGAATAAGTGCTTGATTTTTATTACCATGCAACTGAATTTGAATGCTTTTTAACTGTGGGATATGTGATTTTGTATTATTCTGATGAAGTCTTTAGCTACAAACTGACGAAACTGCTAAATAAATCTACATTGGATTATTGTCCACGTTGTGGTTCTTGGAATCTGGTTCTACCTTTTGAGGTTCCTTGGTTCTTCAGTTTGGAACATTTGTGGCAGCAGTTTGCTACAGTTTAAAAAGATTTTTTTTTAACTGAAACATGAATGCTGAAGTGCTCTGCACAGGCAGGTATAAATGTACCAACTGTTTGCTACATTTGTAGAAAACAATTTGCTAAAGTTTAAAAGAAGAAATGCTTTTATTTTTAATAAAATATGGTAAAGAAGGGTTGGAGGCAGCGCACAGAAATGGAACTTGTATGGCTGATGCTGGAGGGACGGTGTGTGTCTCGTGCATCTGGCAACCTAATTGGTGTACAATTAGAAGGAACATCCATTTTTTTCCCGGGGGGTGCATAGATCTAACTGTAATAAACCAATCACTTAAGTGAAGTGTTTTGCTTTTCTTTTTTGCTGAGGGGGGTATGTAGCTCTAACTATAATAAGCTGACCACTTAAGTGAAGTGCTTTTTTTTTTTTTTTGAAGGGGTGGAGCACTGGTTCAGAGCAACAGCAAAGAACAGTAATTGAACCAGCTAAACTTCTGAAAGTAATCACCAGCCACCATGATTGCAAAAAGTCTCCTCATAAACTCATTACATTCCACTTCAAATCCCAAGTAAACTTTGCCAAACTAATACAAATATATATCCTCTCTGAACTGGGACCCTGTACTCTCCTCCTCAGACCCTAACAATGCTGCCCAGCTCTTCTCCTAATTTCTCTGTCATTAGCAAGACTCATTCTTCCATATAATTATAAGACTGTGAAGATTATAAGATCAAGAAAGACACCAGGTTCACTAACAAACTCCAAACCCTTCTATATCTCAGAGGCAAAGCATGGCACTCCTGGAAGTCAGACGCAACATAATCTAACAGAAAATGCTACACCTTCCACAAACTCCTGTCGAAATAAGTAATTAGTTGTCATAAAGGACAGAGCCTTGTGGTACATTGATGGTCACTGGGAAGTATGTAGGGAGGGTGGAATCCCATTTTACTGACTGATACCTATTGGATAGGCAGCTTTTGAACCATAGAAGGGTGGGTTGAGAAAGACCTAATGAGGACATTTCAAGCAGAAGTTTACAGTGGCAAACTGTGTCAAAGGCTTTAGACAAGCCTAAAGACAAGGAGGAGACTAGTTTGTTGTTTCTATATAGCTTAGAAGTACAGTGTTAGTACTATGCGAAGGACAAAAGCCATGTTGTGTGGAGGATAGTTCTTTTTGCAGCAGACAGTTTAGCAATTGCTTTTGCATGCATTTTCAAGTATTTTGGAGAGGAGGGATAACATTACTATAGTTCTAAAGGTAGTAATATCTGTTGAATTTCCTGATTAGTGCACAGTAATAATGTGTGACTTTTTTTCCAGAGAGATGGAATGTGGGATTTCTGGATGGGCCTATTTATAAGGCTTGAGAAGGGGGACACAATGCTATTGGCTGCTATTTTAAGGTGTTCATTTGGAAGATCATCAGCTGAAGCAGAGCACAGTTTGAGTTTCTTTAAGAGCAGCTTTATTCAGAATGTGGTCACAGGTTTGAAGATGAAAGTGGATGTGGTGATATGTGAGTGCCGGGCAAGGTTAGAATTAGATTTGAGGAATCCTTGGGAGGGTGGCCTAATGGTTAAGGTGTTTGCCTTACAAACGCAAGGTGCAGGGTTTGCGTCTCACAAGGGATAATTGGCTAGGCTTAAAATGGCTCGCAAGGGCAGTTAGCTTAGTACTAATCTATGAAACTGTTAGAGATGCTATACTATCTATTTCATAAAGCGATGAACTGCGTTGCAGTTTCAAGTGATGAGTTATTGAGAGAGAAGTTAAGGTTGAAATTATAAACAGGATGCAAGATTTCTTTAGTGGCTGTCCAGAATTTTTAAGGGTTATGTTTACTATTATTATTATGAAAGTTATTATGTTATAGTTCTTTTTTGTCTTCATTAATTTGCTTTTCAGTAAGATTGCAAAGCAGTCTGAAGTTTCCAAGATATTGTGGTGTTTTATATTGTTGCCATATTCTTGTCATACATTTTCTTTATCCTGCATTAGCTTTCTACTATTTTTGGATAACCAAATCGTATTATTTACTTTTAGTCTCTTCATTCTAATGGCAGGATTTTTAGGAAGTTCCAATTGATAGATGATAGGTCAGTAATGAACACTTCTGGGTTAAACTTGGAAAGAATGCTTGTTATTTTATAAACATGCTGTTTAAGTGATGTTTGAGATGTCTGGGGGTTTAATTTCTCCAAGACTTTTGGGTTTTTAATGCCATGATGGGAATGGACCCCGTCCCTAAATTAAAGTATGATTAAATGTCATGACATTAGTATTGTTTCATTGATGTCAGTCAGAAATGCTCTTCACAGCAACCACAATGTACCCAAAATTCACTTCTGCAATTCATACAGAGTTACTAACATATCTAAATATGACTATAAATTATTTTTTATGAGACCAATTTCCCCTAATAATATTGGAACTATTAGGGTATCATTCTTCCACATTGCCCTCATTTCTGCCTGAAAATCCTGGTATTTTATGACTTTTGACTTTGTACATAAGGCACTGGAATTACTGGGTGAAGTAATTTCAATGATCAATGGTACTTTTGTCTTCTTTCATGAACTACTTATCTGCTTTTCTCTCATCTGTTTTTTGAACTGTTGATGATTGATGATCCCATGTGATATAAACTTCACCATTTTCTATAATGCTTTTTGGCTCATGTTTTCAATGCCTCTCAGCTACTTCAGTATTGCAATGTTTGCACAATCCCCAGTGCAACAGTCTTGCCATATTATTTTGCCTTTCAGTATATAGGCCTGCTGCAACTAGTGTATCACATCCAGCAACAAGATGTGCGATTGTTTCCAATTCTTTTTTACAAAACGTGCATTTGTCTGTTTCTCCGACATATTCAATGGACTTTGTAAACAAACATGTACATAATCCACTATCCTGGGCCACCAATATTAACCTTTCATCTTTTGTTTTAATGTACTTCTCCTTAACCATTCCTGTATTAGATCCTGATCAACATGAGGTTTTTCCATGAGTTTTCTATATTTGCAACTATAGCCATGCCTTTTTCATGTTTCTTGTCTTCTCATCTGATCCTTCACCTTATATTCTTTCTTTTGTGTTTTAGCACATTCAGTTGCTTCCTTATTTTGTCTACTTCTGGCTTGATTTCCAAATATCTGGAGATGTCTGGTTGTATAGACTGGAAGATGATCTCTGAAACAATCAGACATTGTACCTAAAGTGGTATATTTGCTAGAGTCCGATAATAGGATCAAGTCTAATAGGGATTTCATATCTTGCTATAATGTGTGGGGCTATTAATTTGTTGTTTGAAACTAAACATGTTCATGCAAGATGTAGGAGAGTTATTGTTTATGTCCAACCGACATTGACATCACCTAGTAGTATTATTTCTTGTAGAATTGTTATGTATGTCCAATGTAGGATGTCTTCCAGTATAGCTATATTATTGCCAGAAGGGCTGTAAAGGACAGTAATACATGTTTATTTATATTTGTTTGATTTCAGGAAAGTTATAACAAGTTCTGCTGTACTGAATTTTGTTATTGGCTTGGTGTAAAGGGAAATGTAGCAGTTGTTAGGAAATATATAAGCAATACCACCACCTTTTTTCTTTATATGGTCATTATGGATGATAGTATAGCCTAGAGGTTTAATTTCAGAGTTGTTTATGCTGGGTTTAAGCCAAGTTTCAGATAGAGTGAGAATAGCGGGCTTATATTTGGTAATCCAGGCAGGCAGTTCAGAATTTTATCTCTTATGCCCTCAGGTCCAGTATAATAATAATAATAATAATAGAGAGTAATCAGTTTATAGCCAATACAAAGCAATTAGTAGAGAAGTGCCAAGTACAACAGGCTTTCTTTCATTTCCTGAATGTAGAAACCTGTTAGCCAGGAAGACAAAGTAACTGGCATGTACAGTGTAATCTATTGGACAAGAGAAAGGACAGTGGTCAACGTGGCCATATTACTTTAAAATTGTTGTAAAAATATCAGAACACAAACTAATAAAAAAGGCAAAAGAAGGCAAACTCCATGAAGGAAGAGTTTATTTGTTAGCGCTTTCGTCCACTCTTAGTAAATGAAGTTCATTTTTTTAAATTTTTTATTACTTTAAAATTATTAGTTTAAAAATGTTTGTATTAATCATATGTTTTATGATCCTCATTTGGAGATGCCCAGTGTACTTGAGTACATTAAGAAAAAAAAGTTTGCAAATGACATAATACAAGGTAGGCTACATTTTCTTCATTATAATTTGCATATTTAATCAAGTTGAACTAGTATCCAAACAGGGAAGGCATATTTGTTAAAGCAATGCAAATCTGTCCTGTCTTCCTGGTGTAACTGAATGGATAGAGGTATTCCTCATATTGGGATGACGAAAACAAAACACTTTTCTAACTGTATTTCTAAACTCTGAGATCACACTTCAAATTTTCCAACTGATATTTATGACCTTTTCACTCTACTACAATCCATACTATGCTTCAGGCAGGAAAAAAAAAAACCTTGGGGTTAACTACTGTTAATGAAGACATTCAAAAGACTTCACCTGAATCATTAACTTCTGTATCAACTATTTCTGAAGTAACACCATTGAATCGGATATGTATTCCTCCTAATGGCATTATCATTGTATACAATTTCATTAATTCTTTCACAAGATTATCTGAAGGACATTTATAAACAATAATATCAATCATTAAACTAACCAGACCCAATTTTCAACAAGCTTTTCCCTAGTATCACCAAAGTAATCATTTTTAAGTAGGAAAGAATAACATATAAAAATAAATAAATATATTTGAGTAAACCTTACCCTTTAATGAGTATTACAGTCCAATGAAACTATGAATAATTGTTTGAACTGTACTATATTATTCTTTAAATAAGCATATAGCCTTGCATAAGTTCTTGGATATTCTTATTTAGCAATATCTTTTGGGTTTGAGAAAGACACTTTGCTTAAAATTAAAAATTTGTCTAAGTAAAATTACTGTACTTGAATAAAGCACTATTGATCTAACATATGCTCAATATTCAGATTTATATGGCAGCTTACATAGCTGTGTGTGGTGATTTCTGTTCGTTGGGGAGCTATGCTAAATGATGATCTGGGTATCCCATATTTACGCCTGTTCCTTTTTGGCATTAAGGTTAAGTTTATGAATCTTGTGAACTTCTACTGCATTACATATACCATGGAAGGATTTAGAAGTAAGTCTTTGTAATAATTGTGAGTTATTAGATTCAGTGAAAATGCAATGACACCTGCCTGCTTTAGGATCAGGAGTGTTTATACAAGACCAGTGGTACTAGTTGTACATGTGAAAAGACATCCCAGATTTGTTTACTGCAGAAACTTTTACATTACAGTTTTCTAATTTGACTGTCATATTTTGAGAGTGGGGAAACTATAGTATTTTTCATTGCCTATGTCTCATCGAATTGGGGTACTTTTCTGAGGACCTAATATGCGATTTTGGACTTCCAGCTAATAGCTTTTTACAGATATTTATAGTCATTACACACTTTGTTCACTTGGAGGTGGACTTCACTCATTAATTACATATTACTGTATCTCCTGTCTCAGATGGAAATTTGGAACTCTGTCTTTAGAGATCAGTTATCTCAGCTGATTAAGGCAATGTAGTATGTACAAATCTTCAGTTTTAAAGGGGAAAGTCTTGACACAGTATAGAAAAAAACAACTGAAGATTTGATTGGGTTTTGAACCAGTGGTGTCTCTAAGAAGATTTTAGCTGCATAAGATCAGTATACTACTGGAAAACAAATGCTTGAGAACTCATGTAACAATATTTTTACACCCGCAGCAGAGTTTGCCATATTTTTATGTAGTTTCACTAATTTGCTGGCATAGTAGAGTGCAGGAGAGAGCAGACTGGATTAATATTTTCTAGACATATCATGGATTGAAAGATTCTGAAATGCTTTATTATGTATTTTACATGATTTATGTAGTTTCATTGCAGTTATTAAAATCTAAGATTTTGGGTGGTCTTTTAGAGCTCTCCTCACAGCTGTGTATAAATGCATTACTGTTTTTTTTTTTTTTTTTTTAATTTTCCACTTATTTATTTGCATTTGTTTACTGGGATGGTCCACTGGGCTGCAGAGAGTCCATTTTCAGTGGAGGCCATGGGAGACAAGCTCCGTATTAAAACTAACATACAAAAGAGACTGTTGAGTAGCAGTTTGAAAAAGAAAGTCATAGCTCACTATTACATGCATTACAGAAGTCTCATTAACAATTAACCAACACAGCAAACGCTAACTACATTAATTGAAGTATAGTAAACGTTATGCAGTCACAGCTGAATAAGGATAGAAGCTACTTATTAGCAACTACCTTAGTTACAGTATAGAATAAGAGATTGTGTTGAATGACATATAAGGTGCCACAGATAGAGTAGGTGTAGCATGAAACATATACTGGTCTGTTTAACTTTGGCAATGTGGTAAGATTATTAAACACTTATAAATATATGTTCTGCTGGATTTATCATAAAGTTAAGACATGAGAGTAAATTTCAATCATATAAGTCAGAAGTACAAGTAAGGAGTGCATATCATATACATGAAGTCAAAATGATAGTCATGTTAGTAGGTAGTCATGTTTAGCTTATAAGGGGGATATTAATAAGGGGATGGTAGTAGACAGTGTGGGGAATCAGGCTATGGGAGGTGCAACATTGGAATACGTACAGTGCCATAGAGTGGAGAGGTGTTTTTGTAGAGACTTTTTGAATGAAGAGGTGTTGGTGGTGATCCTTATTGTTAATGGGAGTATGTTCCACTGTTAACAGTTGAGAAGGAGTAGAGCATTTGTTTTTTCTACTTGCAGACGAGGTTGGTTCTCAAATCTAAGAGGTCTGGTTGGGTGATAGTGAGTATAATCTGGATAATCTGATGGTTTTTAGATGACTTTGTGTACTGTAGTTAACTGGAAGTATGTTAGGTAGTGTGGGAGTTTGAAACAATTCAGTAAGTGTAGGGAGGAGCAGTGATGACAGGAATATTTAGCATTAGTTGCAAACTTGACAATTTTATTATAGCAGATCTCAGGCTTGGTTTTCAGGGAGGATTGGATATTGGTAAGAAAGGGAGCACCACATAGGAGAGAAGGTAGGAGAAAGGTTAAGGCAAGAGCATGTTTTGTAGATCAGCTAAGAAAGTGCTTATGTCTATAGAGGAAACCCAGTTTTTTTATGTGTTTTTGATACTATTGTGAACATGCAGGACAAAAGTTAGGTTTTTATTTTATTTATTTATTTTATTGCAGTTTGTTAACCAGGAAAGTCCATTGGGCCAATGTAGCCTGTTTTCAATGGAGGCCCGAGGAGAAAAGCTCCAGACAGAAAGACAATATAAAAAAATATTCAAAAGTAATTAAGTACAGCATACGAGAGCAACAAATTAACTGCTCCAGACAGAAAGACAATATTATAAAAACATTCAAATGTAATAAATAAGTCCAACACTTTTAAGATATTTACAATAACAACAAATTAATGCTCACTTAGTACATCATAATTGAAGACAAAATAATTATTTATGCAATGGCTGAGTTTTGAATAGGATAGGATAAAGATAGGTGTCAGGATTCAGGTAAGATGAGTACAGGAGCATTCCCAGAGAGAGGAGAAATAACAGTGGAGTAAGGTTTTAAAGGAAGGTAGATTCTGGGTAGTTCTAATGTGAGGGGGAAGAGAGTTCCATAATCTAGCAAGGGAGAAGGTTAGTAAGAGTTGCTCTGGTGATTGTAAAGGTTTGTAGAGTTCCAAGAGGTTTTGATTTGTGGATCTTAGTGTTCCATGTGGCTGGTGGATTTTTAAGGAAGAGGAGAGAGATAGACAACTAGAGGGTTTAAAAATGAGCTTGTGTGCTGTTGTTCGTTGAATGAAAGTTAGGTAGTTTGGGAGTTCCAACCAGTCTAGTGCATGCAGAGAGTTGCAATGATGAGTGGAGGATTTGGATCCTGTAGCAAACTTAGAAATTTTATTATAGCATGAGGATAGTTTAGATTTCAGGGTTGATTGGAGATTATGGAGTAGTGGAGCTCCATACAGAAGGAAGGGGATGAGGTAGGTGGTAGATAGGAGTTGTCTAGATGAAAGAGAAAGGTAGCGTCTGTGACAATAAAGCATTCCTAGTTGTTGGTGTTTTTTACAGTGGTTTGTAGGTGGATGTCAAACTTTAGCTGGTCATCAATAAGGATGCCCAGAAGTTTTGCATGGGAACTATTTCAATAGATGACTGAGTATAGAGAAGGATGCGTTGTCAACAGCAGTATGTCCAGAAGGAGTAAAAATCATTATTTTGGATTTGGAGGCATTAAGGGCTAGATGGTTGTCAAGCATCCAGGACTCAGTGGAGACGAAGGCCTCGAGTAAGGTTCATTCATTTTGGGAGAGTTTTGGCAGAGCAGATGATAGTAGAGTCATCTGCGTATTGTACGAGTTTAGCATTGGGGATTTTTTGGTGTAAGTCATTTATAAAAATATTTAATAGTAAGGGACTCAATATAGAGCCTTGAGGAACATCTGTTGGGGTGTGAAGGAAAGAAGAAGTACAGTTGTTCCATCTTATAGCTTGTTCCATGGCTGAAAGGTAGCTGGTGAAGCATTTGATAGAAGAAGAGGAAAGGTTAAGATGAGAGAGTTTAGAAAGCAGAAGCTCATGGGAGACAGTATCGAAAGCCTTGAATAAGTCGAGGAGGAGGGTAGAAACTTACCAGAGTCACGATTAGAGTTGATGATTTCGAGGAAGGAAAGGAGGGCAGTGGTGGTGCTATGTCCTGGTCTAACCCCATGTTGTGTTGGCGTCAATAGTTGGTTGTCAAGTAGGTAGGGTAAAAGTTGCAGGTGGATACATTTTTCAAGTATCTTGGAGATAGGGAACAGGATAGCTACTGGGTGAAAGGTGGAGATTGAAAAGTTGTTACCTCCTTTGTGGAGGGGATGATGAAGGCTTTTTTCCAGAGGTGTGGTACGTAGGACTCTTGGATAGAGCAGTTTATTAGGATGCTGATGAGAAGGGCTATTCCATCAGTGGCTAGTTTGAGAAAGTTGGATGGAATGTCGTCTGGGGCATTAGAACAAGGTTTTAATTTTAGTAGGATTTTTTTTTTAGTGTGGGTAGGAATGGATTTGAGAGTGAAAGGGGAGGACTGAGAGTTACTGGAGGTTGAAGCCATGGTTTTGGATATGTTGGAGGGGATATTATTAGGGAAAGATGAGGTAAGTTTGCCTATTGGGAATCAATGAAAAAGGAATTGAATTGGATAGCTAGGAGAAGGTCAGGCGAATCTCGGTCAGGGCAGGGGTTCTCTTTCTTGCCTGGAGATAGTATTGATGCGATGTTACTCCAGAATTTTTTAGGGTTGGTTTTATGGTTTTTTTGAAGTTTGAGATAGTAGGATTTACGGTCAATGGCTATTTTTTTTTACTTGATTTCGTAGTTGCTTGTATGCAGCAAGAGATTTGGGAGTTTTGAATGTTTGATAATATTTCCAGGTTTTGTCTCGGAGATGCATAAGGATTTTTATGTCTTTGGTTAGCTAGGGGGCTGTTTTGGATTTGAGTCTTCTGCTTCTGCAGGGGGCAAAGCAGTTAAGTAGATCAGAGAAAACTGTATTGAAGTGTGAGACAGTGGCGTCCAAAGGAAGGGACCTTAGAGGGTTCCAGTTTATCTGTTTTAGGGCATTGGAGAAGATTTGGGGATTGAAGTTTTTATGGTGCGGGTTGTAATGTATTTGTGCTGAAGGAGGAGGGGAGAATGGGAATGGTGTATGAAGGCAGGGAGATGGTCACTAAAGGAGTCAAGGAGAGTGCCACTATCAGAAATCTGGTTTGGGTGGGAGACTAGTACCCAGTCAAGGATGCTACTTGTGGTATAATCTTTATTTGGTCTAGTAGTAGTTTTGATTAGCTGTGTGAAATGATATAGGTTAATGCTTTGAGAAGAGACTGATGAATCAATGGAAGACAAGTTAATATTGACATCACCTAAGATTATTGTTTCATTAATTATGTTGGTGGTGAACCAGGCAAGAATATCTTCCAGAATAGGGATATTGTTACCAGGTGGTATGTACAGGGTGGCAATGCATAAAGCTTTATTGTTGTTTACTTTGAGAAGGGCCAGGGTTAGCTCGGCAGTGTCAAATGAGGGTATGGGCTTAGTATGGGGTACCACTATTAAGGAGGAGGAGAAGAGTAAGGCTACTCCTCCACCTTTCTTTTGGGGTCTGTCACTTCTTATGAGTTTATAGTTTGGGGATGTTATTTCGGTATCTTTTATATGTGACTTTAGCAAGGTTTCTGTGATAGAGAGAATATCAGGTTTGTTGTGGGAGATCCAGGCATGCAAAGCAAGTATTTTATTACAAAGGCTCCTGGCATTAAGTGTAGCAAGGAGAAGAGATTTGTGGGGAGGAGGTGAACAATTTGAGTTTGGTTTGGAAGTGGAGTTATGTGAAGGCCCTGGGTTAGGGTGTATTTCTCCAAAGTGCAGGGGGAGGGAGACTAATTTAGAGTACAGTAAGGATAGGTATCTATGTTCTAAGGGGTTATAGGTTTGGGTATTAGAACCTATGGAGCTTAGCTTGATGGGTATGGGGAGTGGTTTACAGAGAGCAAGGAAAAGTTTTCTTTTAAAGAGAAAAGATACATTATGTTTATAGAGGTGGGAAGAGATTTGGGTTGTTAAGGGAGATTCTTTTTTAATATATATTGAAGTTGTGTGAAGGGGAGGAGAGTAATTGAACTGTGAGAGATTAGTGAGGTAGAATAGGTAGAAGAGAATGAGAGATTGGAATAAAGAAAGTAGAGTATGAGAAGGTTTTGGTTGCATGATAGGTGTTAGACGCAAGTTAATTGAGAGGGATATGTAGAAGAGAGAGAGACAGTTAGTGATGGGAGAGGTGTAGATACAAAGGTTAGTGTGTGGGTGTGTAGACAGGGATGTTGCAGGGTGAGAGGATGTGTTAAGCAGAGGGAAGTGGGTGGAAT
The DNA here is from genome assembly GCF_019279795.1 of Protopterus annectens. Classification (NCBI taxonomy): domain Eukaryota; kingdom Metazoa; phylum Chordata; order Ceratodontiformes; family Protopteridae; genus Protopterus; species Protopterus annectens. Next base: position 454,778,794 of record NC_056742.1, read on the forward strand.
TAGGAAACAAGCTGAAGAAAGTGATAGTGAGTAGTGGGAGGGAGTCGCTGATTATGATAGGGAGTTGTGTGGGAATGGTTAGGTATGGGGGGCGGCTGGAATTTGGGGGCAGGGTAGAGGAGTGGAGTGAGCCCATTGGGTGAACAGAGTGGGTAGAGCCAAGGAAGAGAGAAGCCACCCAAAGAAAAGTAATCAGTAATGCAGAACCATTCAGAACCAAGGGGTTATGGTAATTGTCAAGAGATAAGTACAAAAATGGAATTGCACAAAAGTATATAATGTGTAGGTAATTACTAGTAAAGCTAAGGGAGTAGAGAAGTGTGTGGGGCTAAGTGTGGGCAAATGGTCAAGTCGGAGGAAGGCTGGTATGGAATTAGTGTGGAATGTATGGAGTATGTTTGTATATGTATGGGAGTGCACCGCCATCTAGTGGTGAAACTACTATAGAAGATATGAGTTTAACAGGTAAAAAGGTTAGCAAGGGAAAGAAAGATGAGAGGGGAGGTATGGACCACAGTAGGCTGCTAGCATTACACCGTCGGAACACTGAAACAATTAAATCTTACCATTTAACATGAGTTAAAAACAGTACATGGTAAAACACATACACACTGCTGGATTTGTAGGGGTAGGTAGGCTATAATGACTTCATTGCAGATGCATGGTAATTTGGCTAGTTCCAGTAGGTCTTCCCAGTTCGGATGCTGTTAAAAAAGGCAGGGAATACCAGAGGGAGAGGAGTAGGAGTAAGCTGTAAGGAGAGAGAGAGAGAGTTTGTTGTAGTTACTCAAGAGATAAAACAAGAGGAACAGCTAGAAGAAATGATGGGAGGAAGAGTGTTGTACAGATATAAGAAAGGAAGCAGGGAGAGAAGGCTATGTAGAGGGAGGGGGAGGAGCTAGGCTGAAGACAATAGGATGCAAAACAAGGAAGGAGAGCAGTTCCAAAGTAGGGAACAAAGCAGGTGAAAGGTATGCAGTAGGTTAAAAGGTACAACACGCAGGTGTAGTCAGGCAGAACAATACATCTTTTATAGCCTATACTGTATACAGAGTCAAGCATATAGCAATAGCAACAAGTTCCTAGACACTACAGTACACTGCCGCTCTATTCTAGGCACTTTACAAAGCCAGACACGTTACAGTTTCAAAAGTGCGCTACCTAGGTCCTTGACCATTAAACAGTTGAATTTAAGTCTGACAAAGCTATCTTGGAGGAATTAAAACATACATGCAGGGTTTAGAAGGATTAGACAAGCTAACTACTGAGCTAGTATATATAATGTGTGCATTTTAGAGTGGCACATTGAAAGCTGTGGCTGTTTATAGAGTTAACATAAATGGCGGTAAACAGGACTGATCGCAGAACCAAACAGAAGTGAGATTAAGCTGAATTAGTGTGTGCAGTGGTGGAAATGGAGTCTAGGAATGCATGAGGTCTGCAAGAAATGAGTGTATATGTTGGCAGTGTGAAGTATAGGCGTGTATGAGGTCTGTGAGTATGAAGGTAGGTTGGGGGTAGGCTCGTGTGGCTGCAAGCTAGTGCAGGAAGTTGAAGCTGCAGGAAAAAGCTCGCCAGTAGATGCCTGTGTGAGCACATGGCAAGTAAGTTTCTTAGAGTATATGTGCAGTAGGGTTGATATCAAGGAGAACAGTTTACCTTCCAAATCCTATACAGGCAAAATGGCAAAGTGAAACATTGACGTGAGTACAGTAAAATAACGATTAATACAGCAAGTTTATCGCTGACCGCCAGTGGCAAGGTATGCAACTACTTGAGATCCAAAAACACGGATTGAGACAGTCAACACAAAGTAGAATAAAATAAAAAATCCTAAGATGGTAGCAAAGCACTTAGACACTCCAAGTGAGCAGTTATCTATCCAACATTAATACAGCATACTGACTTACCGACAACGGAATGAGCAGCCTAACTGCAGGGCTGTCAGTAAGGGTTTGGGCAGTATTTCAAAAATGGCACCACAGGTAGCACCACTAAGTTATAGACTTCGGGGAGGGAATTAAGCTGGAAGAGGAGGAGGACTGAGTGAAAAAGATGTTGCAGGGGAAGGAGAGGAGGAGGAGGTGAGATAGAGAGCCAAGGAAGACAGAAGCCACCCAAAGAAAAGTAATCTGTAATGCAGACCCATTCAGAACCAAGGGGTTATGGTAATTGTCAAGAGGTAAGTACAAAAACAGAATTGCACAAAAGTATATAATGTGTAGGTAATTACTAGTAAAGCTAAGAGAGTAGAGAAGTGTGTTTTTATCTAAGATGATGCCTACTAGTTTTGTATGGACACAACCTCAATAATAGTTTTATTTTGTGAATGTATAGAGAATTCAGTCATGTTTAAGGGGGTGAATTTCTTAGGTGTAAATAAAAGAAGTTTGGTTTTATTGGGGTTTAGGGCAAAGCGGATGTTGGTCATCCAAGTTTTGGTAGAAGTAAGGGTATTTGGGGTAATTTTATTGAAGTTCAGATGCAGAGTTTGCAGAGCAGATGATAGTTGAGTCATCTGCATATTGCATTACAGATCCATGACTAAGAGTGGAGTGAAAGTAGTTGATGAAAACACTGAAAAGAAGGGGCCATAGTATGGAGCCTCGGGGAACACCTGTGGATGTGTCAAGGAATGGGGAATATGAGTGCTGCCATTTGGTAGATCGTTGTCTATTTGTAAGGTAGTTAGTGAACCAATTTAGGGTTGGGGAGATACCTAGTTTAGAAAGTTTTGTGAGAAATAGAGGGTGAAAGACAATGTCAAAGGTTTTAGAGAGGTCAAGAAAAAGTAAGGATACAATTTTGCCTGCATCTCAAGCTCAGTTAATAGTATCCATGATGGAAATAAGAGCTGTTGTAGTACTGTGGCCTGGCCTGCACCCATGCTGAGTAGGGGAAAGGAGTTGATTTTGAAGTAGATAGTGAAGAAGTTGAGTATGAATACATTTTTCTAGGATTTTTCAGATGGGGGAGAGAAAAGTGATTAGGCAAAAGTTAGAAATTTCTGTACGGCTACCACCTTTGTTAAGGAGGAGAATATATGCTTTTTTCCAGATAATAGGTACATGGGACTCTAACACTGATCTGTTAAGAAGTATACTGATTCAATAAGCTTTATCTTTAGCTGACATTCGTAGGTATTCAGGGGGTAGGCTGTCAGAAGCATTAGAGCCAGGTTTGAGTTTGAGAAGTAGTTTTGTTATAGTAGCAGTAGCTATAGTGGTGAAAGAAAAGCTAGGTAGATAGGGAGTAGTGGTATCTTGTGTGGACTGTTTTGCTTAAACAGGATTAGACTTGCAGTTAGTGCGTGGAAAGGTGGCAGCAAGATTAGATATAGTGTTGATAAAGTATGAATTGAAAAGAGTAGCTATTTCACTGGGTGTTTTGTCTGGATTTGGAAAGGGGCTGTTCTTTGAGCCTGGGTTCATCAGGGATGAAATGGAGTACCAGAATTTTGGGGGGTTTTGTTTAAAGTTCTTTTAAAGATCTGGGTAGAGTTTCTTTTTGTCTTTCATGACTAGATGCTTTACTTGATTGCAGAGTTGGCTAGATTGTAAGAGATCAGAGGGATTTTTATTTTTTGTGCCATATTTTCCATGATTTGTCCATAGCAGCCATGAGCTGCTTAGTGGCTTTATTAAGCCAGATGGTGTGGTTAGTTTTTAATCTTTTTTGATGGCGTGGGGATAGTTTGTTCAGGGTCTTGAGAAATGTTGAATTAAAGAATGCGACAGCTTCATCTAGGGAAATTACTTTTAGAATGTTCCAGTTGATGTTTTCAAAACTTCATTAAGGGTTTCTAGGTTGAAATTAGTTAGAGTTCTTGTTTGCTTGTATTGGTGTTAACTTGGTAAAGGAGTGGTTTTACGTACAGTATAGGTGGGTAAATGGTCACTGATACTGTAGGGTAATGTGCCTGTTGAGGAAATTTTATTTGGGTCAGGCACTAGAACCCAGTCAAGGAATGAACTGCTATCTTTGTTTTTGTTGTGTCTCATTGTATTGCTAATAAGATGTGTAAATTTATATAGGCTGATATTGGTTGAAGGGGAGTGATTAGAGAGATCAAGCCGGTTTATCTTTACATCACCTAGGATCATTTTTTTTTTAATATTGTTTGATATCTAGGTAAGAATTTCTTCTAACAGCGGAATGGAGTTACCTGGCAGTATGTGTAGGGTTATAATGCAGAGATTCCTACTGTTATTAATTTTTAAGAATAATATTATGATTTCAGCAGTGGAAAATTGTGGAATGATGTTAGAATGGGGGACTATAATAAAGGTGTTTGGAAAGAGCAGTGCAATGCCTCCTCCTTTTTTGCCGGGTCTATCTGTTTCTAAGCAAGCATAGGCTGGAGGGAGGAATTCAGTGTCTTTAATGTAGGGTTTTATCCAGGTCTCAGTGGCAGCTAATATAGCTGGTTTATTGTAAGATAACCAGGCATGGAATTCTGGGATTTTATTTTGAAAAGTTTGAAGTTGAGAGTTGTAATATTTAGTGATTTGTATGAGTTAGGGGGGTTGAGAGGGGCAGAAGTGGGTCCTGGTTTGGGGTGGATGTTTCCACATTGGGATAGGTTAGAGTGTTTTTGTGGATAAATAATGGGAGATTGATTTCTTTTACATTTATGATAGTAAGTCAAGGGTGAATGCTTGTAGAGTCTGGCTTGTAGGGGAAGGATTTTTAGTTTAGTATGAAAAAGTACATTAAGCATATACAGGCTGGGGCATACTTCTGAGGAGCTACTGAGAGTTAGGGTTTGTGAGGAAGTTGTTGATACAGCTTTGGTTTCTGCTATGGGGTTATTGAAAAAGTGAGATGAAGGAAGTGATTATTAAGTTAATTGAGGTTGGTCCCTTAAGGTGGAATGTTGTAGGAGGCATGGCAGGGTTTGATACTGAATTGATGGCAGTTGTGACTGGATGATAGTCTAGATGGGGAGGAAATGGGGTCAGTATAAATATAATTGATATTGGTGTCGGTGGGAATGGGGATAGGGTAGGGGAGAGGATTAAGCTTGAGTAAGGTGAGGATGAATGGAGTGGGACGGTGCTGATCAAGGAAGGAAGCAGGCTGAGAAAAAAACAATCAGTTAGGTTTGTTTTTCACAGACTTTTCTTTATTTGATATTTTTAGGAAAACTGCTGCTTATTTGAGTTGAAGTAAAAGGACACTGTAGTCATAGGTGACTCTATAGTCAGGCACACTGATGTTCCACTCACCAGGCTAAACATGGAGAAAGTTACTGTCAGCTACCTATCAGGTGCCAGGATCCGCCACATAACACACGCACTCAGGTCACTCCACAACAAGTACAAATATGACTCTGTCATTGTCCATGTTGGTGTGAATGACCTGAGACGTACCTCCCTGGACTACATAAAAAGAGACAAGGACCTTTCTGATCTTGTAGCCCAGGCAGGTAAGACCCTAGCCCTGAGTAGCATCCTGCCATCACCCAGAATAATACCACAGTACAAAGACAAAATGATCGACTTCAACAATTGGCTAAACTTTTGGTGTCATTCTAAGAGGAGCCAGTATTTGTCTGTCTGGGATGACATGATCGAAAGACCATGATGCTTTGCCAGAGATGGCCTGCAGCTGTCGCCCTTGGGATTCAGGATACTGGCTAAGGCTCTTGCCACCCCTATAGTGCCTTTTTTAGGCAAGGTTCAAATGACAAATTCACCACTGTAACAGGTACAAGCAAGCAAAATCTGAGGGTAATGCTACTCAATGCTAAAAGTCTAAACCTCAAAATGCATTCATTCGAGACACTCCTTATAATGGAGAACATCGACATCTGTGCAGTGACAGAGACCTGGTTCAAAGCTCCAGAGAACATCCCTGCATTACCAGGCTATAATTCATAACACACCTTTTGGCCACCTAACCCGGATCGAAGTACTAAAGGTGGAGGCGTGTCCACATTCATTAAGGATATCCACACCTCCAGGCTAGTTGCACAGCATAATGCATCCAAGTTTATCCAAGTGCAACTAACTCTGGGCAAGACCGCAATTCAAATTGTAGCTTGCTACAGACCCCCCACCATGCCCCAGGATTCCCACTCCTCATTTCTTGATACACTGGAAAATATTAGGGTACAACCCAACACCCTAATAATGGGCAATTTCAACTACTCCACCATTAACTGGGAAAGCTACTCATGTACCAACTCTTTTGCTCAATGTTTTCTGGAATTCATAAATTCCAACACCTTGGATCAACTTATTCACACCCCCACCAGGGGCAGCAATATCCTAGACTTGGTCATTACCAACATGGGTGACTGGTGTTCCACACCAGAGGTCAATTCCTCGTTGGTCAGATCCGACCACAAGCTAATCACCCTAGACATCCAAATCTCCCCTCCCCACCCCCCCATTAGGGAATCCACCGTAAAAAACTTTGCCAAAGCCAACTTCACACTTCTTAAGACAGAGTGGCAAACTTCATGACACACATGCAGACGGACAATAGAGGTATAACTGCTGAATCCTACACAAATGCACTTTATAAGCACTTACATGAGCGCATGGATCATGCTAAACCTAACAGAACCAAGATGCCATCCTCCAAAAAAAGGAAGCCAATCTGGTGGTCCTCTGCCATAAACAAACTCTACAACAGAAGAAAGAAACCGTTGCAAAAAAGAGTAAAATCCCATGACTAGAGGAACTCCCTGGTCAGCCCCAATAAGAAGCTAAGATCCCTCATAAAATCCTCCAAACCTAGTTATGAAAACAAAATTGCCACTTACTCTAAAGAAAACCACAAAGCATTCTATAACTATGTTAAAAATCTCAATGGCAACACTCAGATATGCTCTGAGTTACAGCACAATGGCACTAATTATACAGAACCAACTGATATTGCCAACATCCTGGCAGATAGGTTCAGTGATAACTTTACCCTCCCTCTCACCCCCTAGAGGGCCCATCTCCATACCGGAAGAATACAAAGTTCCTGTAATCACGGCTGCACAGGTAAAAAACACACTCTCCAAAGCCAAGAACACAGCATCCGTGGGACCTGACAATATCCCAGGCTGCGTTCTACATGAACTACAGAACGAACTGGCATCCCACCAAAATACCATGTTAAATCAATCATAGCCTCACTTCAGGCTTTGTGCCCACTGAATGGCACACCATGATGGTTATCCCACTCCACAAAGGGGGAGCCACGACGGACCCAGGGAACTACCACCCCATTAGCCTGATGAGCCTGTTCTGCAAGGCCATGGAACGTATCATCATGGAACTCATAAACAAAGACAGATCATGTCTCCTAAACTTGATAGACTTCTTTGAAGCAGTCACCAAAGCCATAAATGAGGGTAGGGTGGGTCACACAACCTATCTAGATCTCGCCAAGGCTTTTGGCACCATCCACCACTCTGGAATTATAGATAAACTCACTAAACTAGGTAAAAATCCCTATGTCACAAGATGGGTTGCCAACTGGCTCATGGACAGAACCCACACTGTGAACGTAGCAGACACCAAATCCGACTTCAGACCAGTGACAAGTGGAGTACCACGGGGTTCAGTCCTAAGTCCCTTCCTGTTTGGCATCTACTTCTCTGAAGTACAGGCTACCACAGAAGGTCATTGGCTAATGAAGTTTGCAGATGACTGCAAACTAGGAGCCATATATGAAACTCCTAATGATGTGGACATCCTTCAAAAGGGCCTCACTGAGACAGATGCCTGGTGTCAAAGCCATGGCCTGAAGCTCAATGCCAAAAAGTGCATTGTCATCCCCTTTGGTAAAAACACTGTACCCATGAACTACCACATAGGTGGCAGTCTACTTAACACCGAAAGTGTGATAAGAGTCCTTGGGACCCAGGTGGACAGTAGTCTCTCCTTTGATAATCACATCACCACAGTGGTCAGGAAATCCTTCTACATGGCACACCTCATCGCAAAAGGTTTCTCATCCAGAAAAAAAAGAGGTTATTGTTCCCCTCTATTCATCACTCATTAGACCCATTATAGAGTACAATGCCCCTTTTGGTATGTACCTCACAAGACATCTACAACAACTGGAAAGGCCACAGAAATACCTCACAAAGAGGATTACTGGCCTCAAACAGATGCTCTAAGCAGACCGTCTCAAAAAACTCCAGCTTTACTCCACCTCATATCACCTACTCAGAGGCGATCCCTGGCTAACATACAAAGCTATGTCAAAACCAGAGCTGTTGGACATGCTACACTTAAAGAAATTCCAATGCCTCTGAGGTACACGTTGTAGGGAAATAAACCTTGTCACCACAATAAAAAGAACATGCTGGAAGGATAGATTCCTGTCCCAGAGACTTTCCATGCTCTGGAACAGACTACCTATCTATGTCAAACAGAGCTCCTCATTAGCACTCTTCAAGAAAAATCTTGATGATTGGATGGGAAATAGGAAATTCACCCCGGGGATCACTTCTGTGGCTCTGCTCGACAGGAGCACAGGAAAATAATTTTCTTGGGTGGTGAAAGCCAGGGTACCTTTTTGGCTAGGTGTATATAGGCCCTAGGGCCAATAGCCTAGTACCTACCTATGAACCTATAAACCTATGGAATCAGGTAAGAAATGCTAATAGGGTTGTGTGACTCTGGTAAATATGTTTGCCAAATGCAATAGTTAAGATACTCTATCAGGCTAATAATGGAAATGCATTCCTGGGTAGATATAATTAAGTTAGATTAAGCTAGCTAGACTACTGGTGTGTCTGTTCCTAAAACAGAGTCTTAATTAGTTAATAAAGTGAAGACTATGCAACTCTAGGGGCTACGTCCAGGGCCAACCGAACGCTGCCTTGTACGCAACAGGAAGTTTGATATATTAATTTAAGCACATACTTTAACATCATAGGATGAAAGAAAGCAGTCGTGGCAGTGGTGGCTTGAGAGGACTGTGGTATCCTTTGTTTAAGGTGCAGTGCTGGCATCCACCTAGTTTTAATCTGGAGACAGTGCTCTGGCAAGCACAGTTCATCTTTCTAGGACTGAATATATTTATGATAGCAGCATACAGTTCCCGAGGTGAGCTTACAACATTTGAGTAGAAGGAGGAAATGGGAATTCACAATGACTTCCTTATGTCTGGCATGAGTCATAGAAAGAAGACTTGAAATGCTTTATGGGAAAGAGAAAGAGTTGAAGCAGAAGAAGATCACGTTGGCATATCAAGCCCCATCGGTAGCCATGTTGTGGTAAACATGCTAAAAATACAAATAAAGCAGTTAGAGTGATTTTAAGGTGTTAAAATAGGTCTGGAAACAAAGATAGACTGAAAAAAATATATTTTTTTAGTTCTAGGGTGGAGATTTCCTTTAATATGGAGCAAATAACTTCCCTTTGTGCTGTTGACATTTGGATCGCTCATTAATGACTTACATATATATTAGCCCTTGAATCTAAGGAAGTTTCTTTTATGTCTATTACAGGTGTGCTGGTTTCAAGTAATAATTAGGATGCCATTGGAAACCTTTCACCTTGAGGTGTGGTGGGCTTGTGCCTCTTTAATGATGCATAATCTGTTGTAGTAAATTGCAGCTGAAAAGTACATTTATGGAATTTGGTATTATTATTCCTAAACAGGACTAGAATTCAGGTATGAAGATATGAGCTGGACCATATGTATAGATTATACTACTCTGTGACTTTTCTTGTTTGCTTAATCCCTCATTTTCTTTCCTTTTCATATCAGTTTAGAAGTAAACTTCAAGTAATGAGGCATTATTCATCAACAGATGTCAGGGGGTAGAAGACTGAATTCCTTCCTAACAAAATTTGTACATTTTGATAATGTAGGTTGAGTAATCACAGAAATAAATTTGACTCATCTGCATGTTTAGAATCACCTTTGTTATGTTCATATCTACATCTCATATGGGATTTTGATTCATTTGCGTAGTACAAGGCTTTAATTTTTAAGATTTCCTGCCTTGATGAAATTGTTTCATTTTGACTATCTCAATACTGGTTAATTTCTGTTGTAGTTTCAATTAACTGTTCATTAAGTGGATGAATAGTGAGGCAAAATGAGACCCTGTCTCTCCAACAGTTCCGTCTTGATTGTTTCTTGGTTAATAAAAATAGTTTATAAACTTAAGTAAATGTGCCTAAATCCTTTAAAATACAGCTTACCATCAGTAAATCCAAAGTGACATTAATCTCATTATGGATTATGAAGCCTTTACACTTAGTGACGCAGTCTCAGGGTTACATACTGTTGCAGAGCTTTGGTCTTAATGACATCATTAGTGACATCATTATTATTTGGTAAAGCAGCAAAGGTTTCTATCTGATGTAGTGTAAGATTATAAAATGGTGCTTACATTATTTTTACAATGCTTGTCTAAGCTCCTCATTATAAAACCACTCAGTTTCTTAAATCTGGAGCCAAATTCAATATAGTTTCTATTAAGCACCAATAGTAAATTTAAACTATGAATTTATTAAGTTTTTAAAAGAGTTCCTCTTATCTGTGTAAGTGCTGGATGAACTTTCCTGTAAGATGCATTTATAATGTGCCTTGTTTTAAGGAAATGTATTTTCCATTTCCTGGATTGGTGGCAGGTGACATGCCAAACATTACAGGGATTCACTTTATAATCTGAATTGACATTAATTGGATTTCAAAATCAATAGACTTTCATTATCCAAATATTCAATAATAAAACCCCTAAAAGCAAAAGAAAAATCAAAAAAAAACAAAAAAAAAAATCAAAAATCCACACACACACACCACCCACTTCCACCCCAACACACAACAAACAAAAACACACAAACACAACACAACACAACAACACTACTCCTAATAATAAGGCAACCTACCCCTGTAAGCACCACCAATAATGTAGCCCCCCCCCCCCCCACCACACCTGCTGCACTAACTACTTATATCGACTAACAAAAGAAAAAAGACAAAAAACACACCACCACACACTACACACTACCGCACAAACACACACACCACACAACACACACAAACACCACCATTCTCAACACACACTTACACACTCACACTCTTACCTACATATCGTAACACTAAAATCCCTAAAGATTACCATCTCGGGAATTTTCAAACATAAAGGACTCAAATTCATAAAAATTCAAAAATAGCGACAAAAAAACAAAATGAAAAAAAACTAAAAACATAAACACCACACCCTCCACATAACCCACACTCACACAAACACACAAACACCTTACAACAAACAAAACACACACACACAACACACACAACACAAACAACTGTAAATATAAGCAAGATGTAGGGCCTGAGCCCCCTAACACCGGGGCTATAGCCCCCACCCAACCTGCTACACACCCCACTTAACTCCAACACCCCGCAGGTCACACTAAATAGACACAAACCACCAACACACACTCTACATTCCCTACGTTCCACCACACATCAACAACACACACAACATGCCACATAAACAAACACCACAACACACAAAATCACTCACACTCTTTTATAATATACAACAAATCCCTACCCAAAACCATTAAAATATAAACACTTTCCTGAATCTCCAGCTACCCATTAAAACAGTGCACCACCACAACCCCTGATTCGACATTTCCGGATTCAGTTATGTGGACTTTAGTGTAACTGGGCTTTTGATATTTTAGTCTCGAGATACTGAAATTCGAGATTTCATTATTTTGAGAATGGTCAGACTTTACAATATTCAGAGGCCATTTTTACAGTGGTCCTGAATCAATAGCATAAACGACCTCTTGCTAAAGATGAGTAGCATGGTATTTCTACTCAGCATCTTGAACAGGTTTCTAATCATGTGAAAAGTCTTATTGATGCTGTTAATTCCACTGCTGAGACTGGTGATGGTGTTGGGGTCATACAGATTATCTTTTACTTACTTGAATACACAGGCTCTGTCTGTAAATTTAATTTCTTTGAGTATGTGCAGCCTTGATGGAACTATGACAACAGTCTCTGGGCTCAGGGGCAGAGCCAACATGTTGGGGGGGGGGGCACTTTTTTTAAAACTCAGTAATGATCATGAGTATACCTTGACTTGAGTGATCGGCCGAGAGTTGGTGAACCTTGAACAGTTGATGTGTACGTTAGTAAAGCAGATCCTTTGGTTTGCAGATTCTGGAAGCTATGTTGTAGCAAACAATAAGGGAGGTAAAACAGACTGTGTTTGAGGTGGTACCTGTTTGAAATTTTGAGGAATACAAATGTGATTCTTAGATCTATGTCACTAAAACTGCAATAGTGCATGCATTTCATAACCGGGATTATTGTACTTTGGATTATTTCTCATACTGAGGTACAAAATATTGGAATTAATATATACAAGTATTAGAAGCATGAGGATACAGTTCACATATCGGTGTTTGCAAAGAGAGCTTACCCCACACCAAATCATTTTAAAAGGAGTGCATACAATTGTGATTTGCGATGCATTTTTTAATTGCATAACTTGCAGTTACTGGTCTTGCAATTAGAGTAGGGAGCTGGTTGTGGTTATTCTATGCATGCAAGGCATACATAACAAATGCTGGTCAATTTATGACTCTAAGAAGAAACGGGATATATGTTCTAATCTAGAAGTTATGCTAATTTTGGATAATAATTTTAAATGTTGAGACTTTGTTTTTTTTTTTCAGACTGAAGTATTTTCATTATTTTTTGTTCTGTCTGCAATCTCCCATGGTCTGTGTCCCATCTTCAGTCTTCTACTCTGACATCCCAGTATTTATACACTCTTCCCTGACATAAACCAGTGCTACACTAAAAGGAAGCATCCACATAGAGGGACGGTGAGGTGGCAAAAGGAGAGCGAAGTGCCTCAGTACACCTCCATCCTGTCAATCATGGAGGCATTTTTGGTTATGCCATACCCACAGTTCTACCTCAAATCCAGAGTGTATGCAGATCTAGCCCACCAATGATTTGTCAGTTTATTCCCACAGCTTTTTTCTTCATGGCTAGAGACCCTAGTTTGTCCTTCACCATGGGCTTTTGTCTTAAATACAAAAAGCTAGTCAATCCCTGTTCCCTTAGCTGACTCCACAGATACCAGGTGCACTAAACAAAACTTGGGTCATCCCACTAAAGAATTTCTAAAGACGCCATTCTTTTTTTTTTTTGGGGGGGGGGGGGGGGTTTCAAGGGCTTTGGCCTCTTTTGGATGACAGCTTGTGGATTTGATGTGGGAGAGATAGACTTATGTTGCCTTTTTTGTGGTTATACTGTACCTAATAAAAGTCTAGCTAATCTATAATTACCCCTGTGGGCCTCATTAGCCACTGTAAATGATGTATTTCTCAGTGGCTCTGATCCTGGTATGCATTACATCATTTTGTTTTTTTTGGTCCTACATTATAAAAATCAGCCGAAACGAAGAAAGTGTGTCTGAAGGTATGTGGAGTGGATTTTGTTTTGAGGAAGCAGGTTGCTGCTATGAAGGCCAGGGTTGATAAAATCCTGCAGCAGATGAAGGACATATCTAGAGAGCTCATGGCCCTGTAAATAGAGGTAGGGGAACTAAGACAGAATTTTGGAAAGGACTCAGCTGATGATTAATGCTACGCACCAAACATTAGACAGCACGGAAGGTACAGCATCCTGGCAAGGAGGGAAATTAAAAAATAATCACTGCATACGCAGAGTGACTGTGAGAAAACCAACATGACTTAGAATGCAGATCTAGGAGTGAGAATTTCAAAATAATAACACCCATTTGTTAACCAGAGGCCCACTGGACACACACAGTCCATTTTCAATGGTGAACTAGCAGCAATGGCAGGTTAAGTGACTAGCTGAAGTTCCGGGAATCAGACCCTGAACCACAGACACTCTAGTGCACAGACGTAACCCTCTTTACCAAAAGTCAGATAGAGCTTTAAGGCGGAAAGATGGTTGGAAAAGGCAATAAGTGGTGAGATATGTAGAGCAATGGATCTTGCAAGTAATAAAAGGGATTGGCTGGCTAGATAAACAAATCAACATACGCACACAAAGTAGAAAGATAAAATGGAACTGCAGACACACTATGATATCTGATTACAGACGGAAAGAATAGATTGTTAAAACAGCAGCCTTCTGAAGGGATTTTATAATGGGATGGTGAAAGGTTAAACTAATAAAGGATTTTACACCACAAATACATTAGAAAAGAAAATGTTTACTCAGATAGTCACCATATGAGACAAGCAAGAGTGGCAATATTTTTAATTTATCCTGCAGTGCTGAATGTAATATGAAAGGGAATTTGTTGAGGGCTAAAAGTGAAGAGGAGAATATTCACATTTTAAAGATGTTGATGAGGGCAAAAACCGGTGGTGCTTGAAGGAAAGGAAAATGGTTCTGCAAATGTGATGAAGAGTGCAAGTGAGGAAATGTCAGCATCTTAACCAGGACCTGAATAGGCCATAGAAGGCAGCCTGCAATCTTTCTCTTATGAGCTGACGGCTGCTGCAGTGGGACAGAATTCATATCATAGACCCCAGTCAGTCTCTCAGGACAAGCAGCCTTTAGGACTTTCAGATGCATGAAAAGCAGGGAGTACAGGAAGATTATTAATTATCCGAAGGGTTGCCACAGGAACGTTGACAAGGAAAACATGGCTAGTGAGTGACCCCATTTGAAAAATAGAAGGAGACAGAAGGAAGACCTAGGAAAACTTGTTACTTGGATCACTGAAGGGGGAATAGAATGATAGCAGTTAGGGATCAGGAGAAAGTGACATGAATAAGTAAGAAATCCAGAGAGATAACACAAACAAACGACAAGACAGGTTGAAAATGGAGGCCATGGATGTGTGGCTGAGGAAGATATTGGCATAGGGGAATAACAATGATAGCACGAAGGAGGACCATGCAAGTGTATAGTGAAGCATTCTTAGACGGAAAGGAAGACAGGGAGCTTGTAGTTAAACGATGCTTCACTTATATGTTATTTATTTTTCTTTTTTTGCATTTTGTATGTTTTATCTTCACAGAAACTGTGATCGCAAGCCCTTATGATGGACAAAGGCAAGCAAAGTTCATGGGTGGATTAGTCCAGCTGCACAGGATTTTCAATATATTACAAGACCTCAGAGAGGAGTAGGAACAGGCTGTATGACAATGTATGATTGGCCATTTACTGGACAGCAAGTAGATGACACAGCTAGACATTGTGTGGCACTAAGTGATCTTGTCTCATCATAACTCTGAGGACTAAGTAGGAAGGAGTAAAATGTTATTACTACTTCAGTTCCTTGAGCTCATGGTTTGTATATTATTAATGTGGACCTGTATATACAACTTTACTAAAGAACTGAGAGTATTAACATCTGTCCTGATAACCAGTGACTCTGTGTGCTGGGCTGCCTGTATGTACAACTTTATCAAAGAACTGAGAGTATTAACATCTGTCCTGATAACCAGTGACTCTATGTGCTGGGCTGCCTGTATGTGCAACTTTACCAAAGAACTGAGAGTATTAACATCTGTCCTGATAACCCGTGACACTATGTGCTGGGCTGCTTATATGTACAACTTTACCAAAGAACTGAGAGTATTAACATCTGTCCTGATAACCAGTGACTCTATGTGCTGGGCTGCCTGTATGTACAACTTTACCAAAGAACTGAGAGTATTAACATCTGTCCTGACAACCAGTGACTCTATGTGCACTATTAAACTTGCATTCATTTGACATTTTATGTCTTACAGAAACATGGTTAAAACCCTCTACTCAGGACCAAGAAATAACCCCTCCTGGCTACAACATTCTCAGATATGACCGCAAAACCAGGAAAGGTGGTGGTATAGCCATCTTCTACAAATCTAATCTCCAACTTACCCTCCATAATGAACTTTCACTATTAGATCCTAAAGCTGAATCATTATCTACCAAACTCCAGATCAACAATAACAAATCAATCTATCTAATTTGTATGTATCTTCCCCCTGGTAATAATACTCAGACTCTAGAAAACTTACTTAGTTCAACTTCCAACCAACAACCCCAAGAAACCATAATACTTGGTGACTTTAACATTGACTGGATAACCTGTTCAAACCAAAACCCAACTAACCATATTAATCTCTATGGGTTCTCGCAATTAATAACAACTCCTACTAGAATCCATAAACAAAATAGAAAAGAAACAACTCTTGATTGGATCCTCACTAATAACCACCCCAGCATTTATACCCCAGGAACCCTTCCTGATTGTATCAGTGACCATATGCTTACATATGTCATAAGACAAAAAGTGAATATTCCACATACTCATAAACTAAAAACATCCCGCTCAAAAAAGTTCTTTAACCCTGATAACTTCCTTACAGAATTGCAAGCATGCGACTGGTCACCACCAACTCACCTTGAACTTAATAAAGCAGTAACCTACTTTAATGCAAACTTTCTTCAAATCCTTGACCATCATGCCCCTTATCACACTACTAGAATGAGAACCAAACCTGCTCCATGGCTGTCTAAGCAAACAAAAGAAAGAATGTTCCTTAGAAATAAAATCTGGGCCAAATGGAGAGCCAGTAGGTGTCCATCTGATCATCTCCTTTTCAAACAATTAAGAAATGCCACCAAAAAAGATACTGTTAGAGATAAAAAGGAATATTATCTTCACCTTCAACAAAGTAGTCAAAACACCCCTCAAAAATTCTGGGCAAGCATTAATAAACTTCTTAAACCAGGACATTCACCTACTCCTACCCCTACAGGCTTTCACCCCAACAATGCTATACAGATCCCTGATGCCTTTAATAAGTATTTTACAGAAGCCATTCAATCCCTAGCTAACTCATTACCTATACCATCTTGCAACCTTACCAAATACCTTTCTACCCTCATCTAGGGACTTTCAAATTCAACCCATTGCCACATCTCTTATTTATAAGCTTCTTAAGAAACTCAAACCATGCACCCCATCTGCTGACCAACTCCCATCTGAATACCTACAAATAGCTGCTAAAGCTATCAAATATCCTGTATCTATACTGATAAATAGGACTATCACTGAAGGAACAATCCCCACCTTATGGAAAATATCTCATATAATTCCCCTACATAAAGGAGGCTCATCAACTGAACTCTCAGATTTTCGCCCTATTGTCTTACTTTCCCCATTAGCCAAGATTATGGAAAGATGTGTTCACAAACAAATGCTTAGCTACCTTCTACAAAACAAACTTCTAGCTAACTGTCAACATGGTTTTAGACCATTCCACAGCACGACAACTGCCCTCCTTTCCTTCTCTGACTCCATAAACAAAAATAGGAACAATAATTGTTTCTCCTCAGCACTTTTCATAGATCTTTCTAAAGCCTTTGATATGGTTAACCACAATATTCTTCTTGACAAACTAAACCTTTATTCTCTTAGCCCACACTCTCTACAGTGGTTTAGGAGCTATCTCCACAACAGGCAACAAGCAGTCCTTTGGGAGAACAACCTATCTTCCTTACTCTCAGTAAATATTGGTGTTCCACAAGGATCAATCCTAGGTCCCCTTCTTTTTTCCTTATTTATCAATGACCTACATCTGAATATACCACAAGCCACATGCATTCAATATGCTGATGACTCAACGCTAATCTGCACTGCAAAAAATATTCCCTCCCTCCAGTCCCTCACCCAAACAGTCTTCCAATATGTTGAAAATTGGTTTTTGCAACACTGCCTCCTCCTTAACCCCAAAAAAACTAAACTTCTTCTCTTTACTCCTACTCAAAAATCTCCCACTCCTCTCTTTACTATCTCCTCAAATAATGCAACCTGTATAAACCCTGACAAGACCACTCGACTGCTAGGTGTAACTATTGATAACCATCTCAATTATGATGAACACATTAACACCACTATTAAAAATGTCAACAAAAAAATTGGGACACTGTACAGAATTAAACCCTTTCTTACCCCAGAAAGTAGAAAAACAATTGCACAGACACACCTGATCTCCACCCTCTTTTATGCCTCACCTATCTATACTAACTTATCCAAAAATAACATTACCAAACTCTCTATCTGCTACAATAGCATAGCCAGATTCATTACTGCTACTCCCCTAAGAACTCACCATTGTCTTAACCTCAAACATCTAGATTGGTTAGAGCTAAATAACCACTTATTCTATCAACAACTACTTATCATTCATAAGACCCTTTACTACCCTGAGGTAACCCCTAGCCTTACAAAACTGATTATACCATATAAAAACCTAGCCACACTCCGTTCTGCTAATAAACTACTAGTATCTCTACCTAAATCATATAATAAAGCTGGAGATTCATTACTTGCAAACTCAATAGGTAAAATCTGGAATCAACTCCCTCAAGAAATAACTAATCAAAACTCTACCTCTCTTTTCAAAAAACACATTAAAGAACATCTCAAAACAAAATGGATATGTCCGTGTGCAAATCCCGACTGAAATCATGTCCTCACTCACCTAGTTCTACCCCCCCTATCCCCCTTATTTAGCTCCTCACTAAACTTTCAGGAGTTTGAGAGTCATTATCTAAGAACTAGGCTTTTACCAGTTACCTTTTTTTCTGTCTGTGTAACTTCATTCTGTGTTACTGTTACTGTTTTTATAAGTCTAATATAGTAGTATGTAGTATAAGTTTATCTCCTATTTTTAGTATTTGATTTGTGTTGAAACTTATTTTTCTTCCTACCTTGTATTTTTACTCATATTATGCCTTACGTGATAAATCTTTGTTTATTGCCTGTACTGGAGCTTTTCTCCCCGGGCCTCTACTGAAAATGGATATTATGTCCAGTTAGACTAGCCCGGTCAACAAATGTAAAATAAATAAAAATAAAATGTGCTGGGCTGCCTGTATGTACAACTTTATCAAAGAACTGAGAGTATTAACATCTGTCCTGATAACCAGTGACTCTATGTGCTGGGCTGCCTGTATGTACAACTTTACCAAAGAACTGAGAGTATTAACATCTGTCCTGATAACCAGTGACTCTATGTGCTGGGCTGCCTGTATGTACAACTTTACCAATGAACTGAGAGTATTAATATCTGTCCTGATAACCAGTGACTCTATGCGCTGGGCTGCCTGTATGTACAACTTTACCAAAGAACTGAGAGTATCAACATCTGTCCTGATAACCAGTGACTCTATGCGCTGGGCTGCCTGTATGTACAATTTTACCAAAGAACTGATAGTATTAACATCAGTCCTGATAACCAGTGACTCTATGCCGTGGGCTGCCTCTATGTACAACTTTACCAAAGAACTGAGGGTATTAACATCTGTCCTGATAACCAGTGACTCTATGCGCTGGGCTGCCTGTATGTACAACTTTACCAAAGAACTGAGAGTATTAACATCTGTCCTGATAACCAGTGACTCTATGTGCTGGGCTGCCTGTATGTACAACTTTACCAAAGAACTGAGAGTATTAACATCTATCCTGATAACCAGTGACTCTATGTACTGGGCTGTCTGTATGTGCAACTTTACCAAAGAACTGAGAGTAGTAACATCTGTCCTGATAACCAGTGACTCTATGTGCTGGGCTGCCTGTATGTACAACTTTACCAAAGACCTGAGAGTATTAACATCTGTCCTGATAACCAGTGACTCTATGTGCTGGGCTGCCTGTATGTACAACTTTACCAAAGACCTGAGAGTATTAACATCTGTCCTGATAACCAGTGACTCTATGTGCTGGGCTGCCTGTATGTACAACTTTACCAAAGACCTGAGAGTGTTAACATCTGTCCTGATAACCAGTGACTCTATGTGCTGGGCTGCCTGCATGTACAACTTTACCAAAGAACTGAGAGTATTAACATCTGTCCTGATAACCAGTGACTCTATGTGCTGGGCTGCCTGAATGTACAACTTTACCAAAGAACTGAAAGTATTAACATCTGTCCTGATAACCAGTGACTCTATGTGCTGGGCTGCCTGAATGTACAACTTTACCAAAGGACTGAGAGTATTAACATCTGTCCTGATAACCAGTGACTATGTGCTGGGCTACTTATCACAAATATTTATTTTCTTTCTGACAAGAATCTCATTTTTTTCATCATAATGTATTAACTCCAAAAATGAATTTATTCAACTTATTACAGCTGAGATTTGCATTTATGTATGTATCAACATAGAAACATTGTATATACATGGCTTAAAGGTAAAGTTATCTAGGAAGATATGTGACAAACATATTCATTGTTAATGACTGAGGTGAGTGATGTCCTGGTAAAGTTAAGTTCATCTACTGAGATTCAATGTCTGAAAGGACAGTTTGTTATGCTACTGGCTGTTTACAACATGTTTAATAGATTGACACCCAAACTGCTGTATTGCTAGTAATTCAGTGATACCTAACGGTAGAAGGGGATTGCATCACGATATTTGTATTCACGTTCCTGGCTTGTTATGCCATGTTTTTAGGAAGAAGTATAGAAGATTGTAATGACTGAGAAGGAGATGTCCTGGTGCTTGACAGTCATCATGAAGTAGGTGGCAATAATGGCCAGCATATTAACCTGCCAGAGAAGTATTGCCTTGGAGTTTCCTGACCAAAAGGCAAGTTATGCCTAACTCTGTAGAAGCTGTGAGTGAATGAGCACATGGCAAGGAGGAAGTTGGGTGGGAATGTGAAATTCTGCAGGTATCAGTAGCCCAATTAAAAGGAAATAAAATTGTGAAAATTAGAGAAATGATTTTATACAAGGACTCAATGATTCAAGAAGTTAAGAAGTTAGAAAAGCAGGTATAGAGATGCCTAAGTACACGTTTGGTGCAAGAGAGAGGAAGAGGGAAGTGGTAATATTAATTAAATCTTTTATTAAGAAGTTAGAAAAGAAGGGCTACACATGGCTAGTCACAAGTTTGGTGCTGGGGAGTGTGAGACAAAGTATTAACACGTATTAAGTCAGGGTACAGTGAGAAGTTGTTAGAATAATCAGAAGGTGAAGATTTATGGATGATTGGCCAGTGGATGAAACTAAATTAGGGTGTGATTTTGAATTAATTTTACAGACTTAACACAGATAGACCTGAGGTGTTTAGTGAGTGTTTAAAAGAACTACAATCAACTAAGAAAGGATGCAACAAGGTAGTTGTAATGGGAGACTTCGATCTGGCCTTAAATCTGGTGAAGGACAGGAAGTGTGGATCAGCTAAATGTCACAAATGTTTCCAAAAAGCCTTAGTAGATGGAATGAGGCAGATGAGACATTGGGATGTTTGGATGGAATGAGGCAGATGAGATTTTGGGAAGGAGGAAAGATTGGAGTTACATGTAGAACCCTAAGAGAACGCCTAGGTCTCAATGTATATAGCTCTGTAGACAAGATAAGAAGTCAGAACTGGAATGAATCGTATCATGAGACATGTAGGCTGCAGGATGCATGATCAAAGACATTGAACCTGGAGAAATACTATGAAGAAAAATTGGGAAGGCATGAAAAATGGAAAGGTAAGATGAGATTTGATGATAAGGATAAGAGGTAGAAGTAAATATTGTAGTTACTATAGAATAAGAAGGAAGGTATACTGATGCAAACTTTTGAGAACATAGGAGCAAACTTATTAGATTTAGCAAGATGCAAGTAAGTAGAAAATGGAACAATGTTATCGAGGCCCG
Organism: Protopterus annectens; assembly: GCF_019279795.1. NCBI lineage: Eukaryota > Metazoa > Chordata > Ceratodontiformes > Protopteridae > Protopterus > Protopterus annectens. The sequence continues at coordinate 454,800,428 of NC_056742.1, forward strand.
GAGAAAAGCATCAGGTACTAATACAGCATGAAGTCTGTAATGGTGGGTATATTGTGGAAAACAGGGTTCAAACACAGATTGGTAGGTGTTGAGAGCTCAAAAAATGGAATAAGAAAAGAGCATATGCAGTGCATTATTTTACTATGTTAAAAAGCTGTATTGATATAAGGTACTATAGGTAACTCTATAGGATGCCAAAGGGTGTACGGCTAGAATGCCATATATTTCCTTTGTTTATGAGCAACAATAAAAAGAATACAGTGAAAATATATACTTACACCTCTTCACAACTTACACCTCTTTACATTTATTCTTCTTTAAAATCTCCATTTCCTTTGCTGAAACTAAACCTCTCCGTTCTCATCACACATCATAACACTTGAAAATTCCAAGCTAAGGAAAGATACGCCTGACTTTAGTTATGACTTTTTACATCATTCCTGCTTGTTCGATTTTAGAAAAGGAATTAGAGAAAGGAGAAGAAAATGTTTGCCAATAAACTCCATAAGCAAACTGTCAGCAATAATGGCCATCACTCACATCGTTTAATTACTTCTCTTCATTTTATACAGTTAATTAATGGCCTTACTCTGCTCAACCGTATATCAGGATTCAGTCCTGTATCATGCTTTCACTGGTATTTGCCATTTACACATACTTTGAAATGTGCAGATTTTTGCAGAATGTCCAGATTTTTGCCTCATATTTTTGGTCTGTTTCTTATAAAATTTGTAGTTTTCTGGAAAATCTTTGAAAATTGAAGTGCCTTAACAATGGCATACATTTGAGTTTCAGTCCTCATATTCTTCAGAAAATGCATGCTAATGCAAAGCGTCTTACACTAGCATCTTATTTATAAGAACAATATTTAAAATCTGTCCCTGATTTGGGCCTTTGTTTCCCCATTATTTTGGCCTTGCCTAGATTTCTTGTGCTTAGAAGGTGAGAAGTATGTATTTACACAGTTTGTTCCTCTTATTTTGCAGAGAATACCTTGCTTTCACTTTTCCCTACAGCAGGCATACTGTACAAACAGCTTACCTTGATCTTACCAAGGCATTTGGCACCATCTCCCATGGAAAAACTTGATGGTATAACTGTTAAGGTGTTTACCTTACAAACACAAGGTGCAATGGTTCGATTCTCATATGGGGTAACTGGCTAGGCTTAAAATGGCCCACAAGGGCAGTTAGCTTAGTACTAATCTATGAATTATGCACTAGCATAATTAATAAACTAAATGCATTGTGAATGAATCCCTATGTGGTAAAATGGTTAGCAAAGTGGCTAAAAGACAGAACCCACATGGAGCAGGTGGCAGGGCCATCATCAGGAAACATGAGTGCTAGAATCACTTCTGTTCAGTATTTATAGCTCTCTCCTACAGACTAAAATTCAAGACCTATAACTAATGAAGTCTGGGGATGACTGCAGACTGGGAGTTATTGTCAAATCTCACTCTGAAACAGAAGCCCACCTGCAGGAACTTACACTTGTGTATTGACAATGGTCTTAAATTAAATTTTACAAAGTGCAGACAAACCATCATCCAGTATATAGCACTGATCTTGCCTCTCTTCAAAATTAAAATGTAGTTAGAGTTCTGGAAACATAGATTGATAATTCTCTCTCTTTTGACCACCAAGTAATAACAATGGTCAGGAAATCTATCCATATGGTGCAACTGATCACCAATGGAATATCATCCAGATCAAACAATATTATTACCCCCTTGAATTCAGGACTAATAATACCAGTTAATAGAATGCAACACCTCTTTGGGATATACCTCACTGTACATATCAAACAGCTAGAAAGACCACAGAAGTTCCTGCCAAGGAGGGTCACTCTCTTAAAATCTCAAAACCACAAGTAAAGACTAGAAGTGTTGCCCCTCTATTTTGTGTCTTATAAGCTCCTCATAGGTGGCCTGTGCCTTGCGTTCTGAGCAAACAATGAAAAAATAGTGCAGGATCTCTTTAATCTCTACAAATCAAACAGTGCTTCAAATAACAGAACAAGAGATCTAAACTTCCATCAGCAGATCAATAAAAAAGTGGAGAGACAGACTCATTACTCAACATCTCCCCATGTCTGGAATAGACTCCCACCTGCAAATAAAGCAGTGTGATATACTATCTTCCTTCAAACAGGACCTGGATAATTGGATGGACATTCATAAAGTCTCCCTGGACATAACTGGCCTGGCCATCCTCAAGAAGGAACATACAGTCTAAGGTGAGAACAGCCAAGGTGTAAAGGTTGCAATTATGGTTGCAAGACTCTATAACCTGTAATTTCATATGATTCAACTTATCATTGGCATGAAATAGCAGAAGTTCCCTTCTGTATGGAAAAGTGTAATAAAAGCCATTTAAAAAAGTGCAAAACCTTTCTCTCCCTCTGTATCTAGACAGATTTCTGTTCTCCCTTGCTTACAACCCCCACTGTATTTTGAATGTTTTTCATGTGTTTAGTTGTGCCACATTCTGTTCTATCAGTGACATGTTTTTTTTTTACATCAATCAGGACTGCATCTAATGATAGCCCTACTAAGGTCTTAAACCTGAGGGAGTACAATTTAATCTTTTTGTTTCACTGCTACATATACATATAAGTGATAAAGCCATAAAATGCAGTTTGATTCACCTTTTGCTGACTCCACTCCTGTTCATGAATGCAGCTTACAAGGATCAGTTTTCCTTTCTATTCTCAATATTTATTAATGTACTTCCCAGTGATTTACCTAAGTCACCTATCCCCTTATATGCAGATGATATAATAATTTGCAAACGGATCTATATCATATGAATGAATCACACAAATTGCGAACGCTCATAATATCGAACGTACCGGACCTCGAAGTGTTTTTTCTGAGATTGCGCAAAATGGGATATTTGATGTTTCCTCACTGTAGTGCGATCTCGGAGTTGAAATATATATTTAGCGGGGGGGGGGCACAGCCCCCCACAATTGGAAGTTCGAGGTCCGGTACATTCGATATTATGAGCGCTTGCAATTTGCACAATTCGCTCATACGATTATAGACCCTTTGAAAATATGCCTACCACCTTTCGTGACAAAAAAGTAGTCCTTGAAAATTTTTGTTAATCCTTTTCTGGTTTAATACAATGAAACCCATACTTAGCGAAATCTGTCACCCACCAAAAGCTGCCCTTAATCCCCCAAAACTAGCACATGCAGGTCAACAGCACAGCTACTTTTGAAGCTACAAAACATGTCGGTATTCAGGAATATGGCTGGTTTCTAAACTTAACTCTGATCATCATTTTAATATTATTAAAGCTAACATTACTAAATATATTCTTGGTCTGGAGAATTTCTCATTTTCTGGCATCCCCCAAATTTTGATCAGCTATTGTAAAAGGTATTCCAATTTCTTAACTTGAAAATGGCCACGAACCAATAACAACTATCTAAAAGAATTACCTCCATGCCTTACAAGTCATTTCTAAAAAAAAAAATCTAACAATTAATTTCTCTGATTTCTCATTATAAATACCATTGCCTTGTGTAAGCCAAAACCAAATGGCTTACAATCCAGTAAAGACTACACAGAGAATTATGGTAAGGTTTCCAATAATAACCAACCAACTTATTTTGTGTTAGTGACATGGATGCCAACAAATTCATCTTAGGAACAAACAGAAGTAAGTCTCATGTGTTGAGCATTGACATCCATATCAAGAAAACATAAGAGTTGAGGTCCAGGAGACTCAATTATAATTCTTATTTTCTTCTCTCTCTTCTACTCTCCATCATTCTGTCTGGCTATCCCAGTGGCCCCAGCCATTGCCAGGTCTACCTGCTCCCTCCACCCAAACTTCTCTGAGTGAGCTGCATGGATCGTAAAGTCCACCCTGTGGGGTTGAAGTGGTACTGGTAACTGCTTTGACTTGCTTTGGCTTGCTGAGAGGGTTAAGACCTACCCTTATTCATATTCCCCCATCCCTGTCTTTGGCAGACCTTCCATGGGCTACTTTCCTCTGTAGACCACACCTTCTCTCAAGGAGCAAACAATCTACTCCCTGGATAGGCACACTCATCCCCCCTTGCCAATGCCTCAGACACCCGAGTCAGTACTCAAACCTGGATCATCTGGGCTGTAGTTAGGGCTTTATTCCTTTACAATTGTAATTCTTCTTAGTGCATGGAGCATAATCTGCTCCATGTGCTACAAGTTACAGAAAAAAGAAAGTGCAGGAGCCATAAAACCCTTTGCTACACTATATGGACAGTGCAGAGTTTTATGATAAAGCTGTCCTTAATATATTTGCTGTCTGAATCATTTTGTCCATCTTGGGGGGGGGGGGGTCAGTTGTTGTCTAATTCTATGTGCTGAAATGGAATTACATTTCTGCTGTTTGTGGTTTAGGTTGACAATGCGTGCATCTTTGCCAGAGTGAGAAGCTACTCATAAATTTGGAAATATGTTAACAATTCAATGATGAAAGCTATATCCTTGTTAATAAAAGAGAAAGGATGTATATAGGTCTTTATTTAGTGAAATTTCAATGATGTGTGTTTAGTTAGGATTTACAGCAATTTTGGTAGTGCTGATGAGGTGAATTTGCTGGAGACAAAAACAAAGATTCAAATTAATAATCAGAATCTGGTTATTGCGACCTGTGGATCACCAAACAGGCTGTGGCCTGCGTCTCTTCTTGGGATCGATGCTAACATTTTGCTTCTGTTGAGAGAAGAAGCAAAGGAGTATTGCATCCCAGCAAAGTGAAGCTGTGCTGAGACCAGCATTAGTAGTAGCCAGGCAGTAGCCATTCATGCGACTCCCCTCTTTTCATCATTCTTGACAAGCTAATTCTTTATTTTTCAGTAAGTGCTGCTTGATTTCTTTCTAACTTCAGAATATCTGCCTAACTACTTCATCCTTATATTTTCAAGGTCTACATATTGGTTTCCCCTTGAGTGTTTGGCAGTGCTCTGTACAGACTCAGACACCTTGACTGATATTTTTCCTGTAAACGCACAATTGAAATTTCTCCAATATCTAGTTGCAAAAAGGACAACTAGTTTGCAGTGACAAAACGCTGTCCACATAGTTGCAAACTGGATACGCCTGACAGTGATTGATATTCTCACTTCAACAGTCTAATCAATAAAAAAAAGGTCTGTTGCCATGGATATGAAATTTCCTACTGTCTCCGTTACCAGCTTGATTGATATGGGCATCCTGAGGCAATGTAGAAATTGCCTCATGTTTACTGACAACCAGTTAATTCTCAAACAAACTGATACGGTATGTGAGAGATGAATTTATATAACATCACTGGAGGCAAAGCTCTTGCATAAAACTACTCCTAATGTCAATAAGGTTGTCAATAGTACATATGCTGCACCCATCATGCACAATTCAAAGCAGACATATAGACCAACATATACTGAGGCACTTAGACCCCCAGCTAAATCAGGAATATTTAGGAACTATTCTAAGGCTAACCTCTTTGCTTTTAAGTGAGAACCTGGCAAAATTCCAAGCCCCTATAAACCCTGAGAACACTTCTGCCTATGCAGAACTGTTCACATAAACCCTGTGAAGGTAAGTTATTAGCTGTTTAGAGGCGGCTGTACCCCCCAGGAAAAAGTACAGAACTAACTCAAAAAACAAGCCACCCTGGTGGAATCACAAAATCAATCGGCTGTATAACAGGAGGAAGAAAATCATGGCAAAAATTAGGAGGTGCAGCACCAGCAGGATAAAAGCACTTTAATTAAACTCAACATACAACTCAGATGATAAGTCTACCTAAGCCAAATATGAGGTAAATTTGGCCTCTCAGGCCAAGGACAACCACAAAGCATTCTTTAGCTATGTCTCCAACCTCAAAGACAATACACAATTGTGTGCAGAGCTCATTGTAAATGGAGCCATCTATACTGAGCCAGAAGATATAGCAAATCTGATAAATTCAGCTCCAGCTTTACTCCTCTCTCCCTCTCAACCTTCCCTGAGGAAATATCATCAAATATAACTCTCCCAACTATCACTAGGGAACAGGTCATTAATGCTCTCTCTAAGACCAAGGACACTGCATCAATGGACCCAGACAATATCCCAGGATGCCCTCTAAATAGCATGAAACATGACCTATCAGGGCCTCTAGAATTACTATTTAACTGTAGCCTCCAAACAGGCTTCATGCCTCATGAATGGAGAAAAGCAACAGTCATCCCTCTGCACAAAGGTGGGCCATCTACAGACCCTAGAAATTACAGACTCAGAAATCTCACTAGTCTTATATGTAAAGCCATGGAAAGAATTATCATGGAGATGATCAATAGAGGTATAGTAAACCTCCAGACACTGGACCCAACCCAGTTTGGTTTTGTAAAAGGCAGATCGTGCCTGCTCAACCTTGGGACGTCTTTAAGAAGGCCACAAAAGCAATGGATGAATGCTAAAATGTTCGCACTGCCTACCTTAACCTGGCCAAGGCATTTGACATAATACCCTACCTGGGCATTGTTGACAAATTCAAGAAGTTAGGTACAAACCCATATGTCACCCAGTGGATATCCAACTGGCTGACAGGACTCAGGAAGTTAGAATTAGGGGGGCCACCTCTACAAAGAGGCCAGTCACAAGTGGAGTCCCTCAGGGATCAGTCATTGGACATCTTCTTTTTGGCATTTACATCTCAGAAGACAAGGCCAATGTGAGTGGTCTCTGGCTGCCTAAATTTGCAGATGATTGCAAATTAGGAGCTGTCATTGAATCTCACACTGGTACAAATGTTCTCCAGGAGGGGCTGACACAGACAACTGGTGTCAGAGGCATGGACTAAAACTAAATGCCAACAAATGCATAATAGTATCCTTTGGGAAGTCATCCATCTCTGGCAACTATGATACTGACAACACACCTCTTAGAGTTGAGCCAATAGTCTGAGACTTAGGGACACACATAGATAGTAATCTAGCCTTTGACCATCATGTGACTATGGTGGTGACAAAATCAAGCTGTGTGGTCCAACATATAAACAAAGGCATGGCATCTAAGTCCAAGGAAGTCATTGTTCCACTGCATTCGGCATTCATCAGACCTATCATTGAGTACAGGGCCCCGTTGGTATATACCTAACCAGGCATATCCAACAACTGGAATGTCCATAGAGGTTACTCACTAAAAGAATACAGAACATAAGTAATATGTCCTATGCAGACTGCCTCAAGGCCCTATCCCTGTATTCTGTCTCCTACAGGCTTTTGATGGGAGATCTATGCCTGGCATAAAGGGTATTGTCAGACCCCACTCTAATGGACCTCCTGCATATCCATAAAACAAACAGTACCAGAATTACCCATTCTAAAGACTTAAACCTCGCCTGCGATATAAATAGGTCCTGCTGGACAGATAGATACATGTATCCCAGAGACTACCCAGTCTATGGAACAGGCTTCCTATCCATGTGAAGCAGAGTTCCTCTCTAATCCAATTCAAGTCAACTTGGAAAATTGGATGGAAAAGTGGAAATGCATCCCTAGTTTGGCACCTAAGTCTCTGATGTAAACAGGTAACCTGTAAATGATTCATGTCCAATGGCCCATGCTTACACTTATCAAGGGTATCAGAACTCGTCAGAGATTTAGGATGCATGGTTAGGCTTAAAAAGGCCCTTGTGGTCGTTAGACTACTAAACACTTATGAACCTATAAGAAGAATTTATTTATTTATTTATTTTACAATAAATTAATAAAAAATCATATCTGGACAAATCCTTTTTTTTGCCAGAGGCGGGAGAAAAAGCTCCAATTATAAAAAAAATACACATTGCAAAATTATAATAATACAGAGAGAGAAACAGTCAAATATCAAACAAACAATTTTATTTAATTAAAGTATTTTGTTATCAAAATCTTTTCTTTTTTTAAAGCCATGCAAGTCAAATTATATCATTATTCTTACTATGTGAAAAAACACTAATTAGTTTAAATTAAAAACATTGCTAAAAATCATAGCTCACCAGCAACAAAGATCGGCAGCTTTTCATGACCCCCCCTACGTTTCTCATTATCTCCCCCGATCCTTTTCTACCAATCATCCAGCGCTCTTTCCTTCTTCTCTGTCATCTGTACAAAGTGCTTACATAGCCCCCCTACTCTATTGTATCATCTGTACAAAGTGCTTACATAGCCCCCCTACTCTATTGTATCATCTGTACAAAGTGCTTACATAGCCCCCCTACTCTATTGTTATTTACAATCGTATGTGCATGTCTGCTATGGTTAACTTTTTATTATGCTTTATTTGCAATGATATTCCTTCTTGCTGTATTTAAAGGTATGTTACCAAGTGTGTTGTAACATTTTTGTGCTGTGCCCCACACACCCCCTCCAACTATATATACTAACTCCAGGATCGAACTACAGTGGGGAAAAGGGCATATACCTTTTAATTTAATGTGTCAGTATTATGAGTTTCAGTCAAATGAGTTTTCTGTCTTTTGAACTTTCAGTGTTTTGGTCTCAGTCAAATGAATTTCATTCAAATGAAATTTAGGTCATATGAAGTAGACCCATATATATATATATATATATATATATATATATATATATGTTCCTCGGGGGGACAGATTAAAAACCATTATTCATGGATTATTATATAATAATACTGTTTAGAAGAGTAACAGTCTAGTCATGCTAAACCTTGAAGATTTTATTTTGCCCGTGGTAAAATATTTTTTTTATTTTTGAATCTCTTTTGTCCAGAAGGAATAATAATCAATTGTTTTCAGTGCTTCTATCCAGTTCTGCTCTAAAGTGAGGAAGTGTAAAATGAAACAAGGGAAAACAAAGGCAGGAAGAAATTATATGAGAAATCGATAAAGATCCCAGCATAGGCCTCAGAGAGACAATCTTATTCAATCGAGTATCTTTAATCTACAATTCAAGTGTGATTATTTAAGGAATTCTCAAGACAAAATTATTACAAAATGTAGAATGCTTTTATCAAAAGTCGTAAAATGTGCTAAGTAGAAGGAGGCTGGAGTGGTAGATGATCTTGCAATTTTTACAGGTGGACACATATAGTAACTGGATCAACTTTAAGAATGATGTGTTTGGATTACTACCGTGTTACAACACAGGCTGCTTGCTTGGTGTGGGATTGAGGAAACACTGTATGAACTTATATATCATGATGTGTGTAATTTATGTAAACTCTGCATGCACATAACACAAGATAGGTGCAAGTACATTTCTGTTGTGATGAACCTGAACACAAGATAAGAGTACCTCATGGGGTGGGGGGTGTCCTAGCAAAAAGTCTAGTGTGTGTGTGTGTGTGTGTGTGTGTGTGTACTTTCTCTCTCTCTCTCCCTCTCTACACACACACACACACACACACACACACACACACACACACACACACACACACAAACACAATATGTATGCATCCTTTTCTCTCTCTCTCTCTCTATATATATATATATATATATATATATATATATATATGAGACATGCACACACACACACACACACACACACACACACACACACACACACACACACACACACACACACACACCATACATATGTCATTGTGCATGCAAATCAATGGTATACATGTATGCATGTTTAAAGCTATCAGACATACACAAGCAGACATTTATATATATATAACACATACAGATATAAAACTAAATATAGTTTGAAACATAGTGCATACATATTAACTGAAGATTTTACTTTCATTAATCAATAAATGACATTCAAAAAACCCTAATTTCAAATAATTACTGCCACAACATACAGTAGATGCCACGGTGGTACGGCGGTAGCATTGTTACCTCACAGCAAGAGGTTCTTCCGTTCGATTCTCGGCGTGGCTTGGGAGGACCTTCTGTGTGGAGTCTGCAGACATGCGTGCGTAAATGGGTGTGCCTTTGTTGAAGGTTGGGCGTCGAGCTGGCACCTTGGCATTTCGTAAAAATCTACTGCCAATCATTAGCGGACCAGAGTTCCACTGTGGCGACCCCTTACCAGGAAAAGCCGAAAGGCAGACAAACAACAATTGCCACAACATACAGTGTACCCACACAAGGAAATCACAGCATGTTAATCAACTTACGAGTTAATGTCTGTTACTAAGTGAAAACAGCAGTGAAAGGTAACAATGCATAGTGAAAAACAAAACAGTGCTTTTAATGTCTGCTGTAATAATCATTTGCTTCTGTCTCCTCATCAGAATTTTGACATATTTTTCCTCTTCCCTTTCATGCTGACTCCTCTATGTTTTTGATCTCTTAAGTCAATGCTCCAATCTCACTTTCTGCTTTATTTTGTCTGCATGCTTTTGTTTTTTTTTTAATTCAGTAGCATGTAACCCATGGAGTTCCCTTCATTTATAAAGATCTAAGAAACATACTGCTGGCATGTGCACATTATGGTTTAAAAAGTATTAATATTTATTGTTTTAGACCCACATTTCTTTTAGCTGTCTTCTTTTACTTTTCCACTCTCTGTAAAATGTCTTTGAAGAGCTTCATTATTGTGAAACTAATACTGAACTAGAACATCAGCCAACAGTTAATTGTTTTAAAGGTTCTGAAACATTTAATAGCAAGTTAATCAAGTAATTCATATAAAAGTAAAGTCTACACTTTATTAGTATTTTTAAGAAACCTGTGGAGAAATTTGTTATATGATTTTAACTAATAAAATAACTATGCAGGACTTTCTGTTTAAACCATAACTAATGCCTACACAAAATATCAACAATATGCTTTGAATCCCAAGACTCCAGTGAAGTTTAACACGTTTTCATATGAAATAAGATACTACAAGAGGTTGATCAACAGTCTAGGGCGGCTCACTCAGTAGCATTATTAAAATGTAGGTGTGCTCCACACTGCAAAAGGTATACAGTTTGGTCATGAGTTTGCTCATGTACCTCCTACAGGTAGGGTTGAGCCTGAGGAAAGTGGGTAGAGTAAACCAAGTAGATCCATCTAATGAGGAGTTGAGTTGGTGTCATATGATGATCAGCTGTGAGGAGGGGAAGCAAATAAACAAAATGAAATACGTAGGATATGTAAATGATTGCATAAAGAAGTATAAATCATAATGTAAAAGGTAGTCTGTGCTTAACCATGCATAAGTGAAGTACATCCTGTCACAATTCATAGTTGTCAGTACTGTCTTCTGCAGTTCGATTGTATGATGTTATATAATTAGAAAATGTGAAAAAATACTGTGCCCATATCAGCATCACTTGATGATGAACAGGGAGTGAGATAGTGTCTCAGCATTGTAGACACTGACAAGGTATAAGTAGCAGCACCTTCCCAGCGTCGGCTATGGCTACATGCTGTCCATTAAAATTAAACATGTGAATGCATGACATAGAACATCAAATACTGAGGACTTTACAATATGCTACAGGGCTGCCCCTGTACATCACATACTAAGTACTTTACAATATGCTACAGAGCTGCCCCTGTACATCACATACTGAGTACTTTACAATATGCTACAGGGCTGCCCCTGTACATCACATACTAAGTACTTTACAATATGCTACAGAGCTGCCCCTGTACATCACATACTGAGCACTTTACAATATGCTACAGGGCTGCCCCTGTACATCACATACTAAGTACTTTACAATATGCTACAGGGCTGCCCCTGTACATCACATACTAAGTACTTTACAATATGCTACAGGGCAGCCCCTGTACATCAGATACTGAGCACTTTACAATATGCTACAGGGCTGCCCCTGTACATCACATATTGAGTACTTTACAATATGCTACAGGGCTGCTCCTGTACATCACATACTGAGTACATTATAATATGCTACAGGGCTGCCCCTGTACATCACATATTGAGTACTTTACAATATGCTACAGGGCTGCCCCTGTACATCACATACTGAGTATTTTACAATATGCTACAGAGCTGCCCCTGTACATCACATACTGAGTACTTTACAATATGCTACAGGGCTGCCCCTGTACATCACATACTGAGTACTTTACAATAAGCTACAGGGCTGCCCCTGTACATCACATACTGAGTATTTTACAATATGCTACAGGGCTGCCCCTGTACATCACATACTGAGTACTTTACAATATGCTACAGGGCTGCCCCTGTACATCACATACTAAGTACTTTACAATATGCTACAGGGCTGCCCCTGTACATCACATACTGAGTACTTTACAATATGCTACAGGGCTGCCCCTGTACATCACATACTGAGTACTTTACAATATTCTACAGGGCTGCCCCTGTACATCACATACTGAGTACTTTACAATATGCTACAGGGCTGCCCCTGTACATCACATACTGAGTACTTTACAATATGCTACAGGGCTGCCCCTGTACATCACATACTGAGTACTTTACAATATGCTACAGGGCTGCCCCTGTACATCACATACTGAGTACATTATAATATGCTACAGGGCTGCCCCTGTACATCACATATTGAGTACTTTACAATATGCTACAGGGCTGCCCCTGTACATCACATACTGAGTACTTTACAATATGCTACAGGGCTGCCCCTGTGCATCACATACTGAGTACTTTACAATATGCTACAGGGCTGCCCCTGTACATCACATACTGAGTACTTTACAATATGCTACAGGGCTGCCCCTGTACATCACATACTGAGTACATTATAATATGCTACAGGGCTGCCCCTGTACATCACATATTGAGTACTTTACAATATGCTACAGGGCTGCCCCTGTACATCACATACTGAGTACTTTAAAATATGCTACAGAGATGCCCCTGTACATCACATACTGAGTACTTTACAATATGCTACAGGGCTGCCCCTGTACATCACATACTGAGTACTTTACAGTATACTACAGGGCTGCCCCTGTGCATCACACACTGAGTACTTTACAATATGCTACAGGGCTGCACCTGTACATCACATACTGAGTACTTTACAATAAGCTACAGGGCTGCCCCTGTGCATCACATACTGAGCACTTTACAATATGCTACGTGGCTGCCCCTGTACATCACATACTGAGTTCTTTACAATATGCTACAGGGCTGCCCCTGTACATCACATACTGAGTACTTTACAATATTCTACAGAGCTGCCCCTGTACATCACATACTGAGTACATTATAATATGCTACAGGGCTGCCCCTGTACATCACATACTGAGTACTTTACAATATGCTACCTGGCTGCCCCTGTACATCACATACTGAGTACTTTACAATATGCTACAGGTCTGCCCCTGTAAACATGCAGCTAATTATTTTTTGTATAGTTACCTTCTTTGGTAATGGCAGTCTGTTGCAATACTGATGTGTCTACCACAAATGCATATCATGACTACTTTGTTAAGCTACGGCACTTATACTACCAACTGGGCATTCAAACCATTGTCCTGTACTAGAAATGTGATTCATCCCCAACAGAGGTACAGGCAGAATGGGTCAAGCCAGCACCAATACCTTGTCCCTTCTGAGAATAAATCTCATTTTAATCCCCCTGTGCAAGGATACAAAAAAAGTCTTCCACACACAGTAGTGCATTTCTCCATTACAGTCTTGTGTTTCTTTGACTAGGGATAGCTGAGCATTTTCATCAAGTGACGGCAAACCTGACTCACTGGATAGCTGCTGCCATCTCATTTTCATCTCACAGAACAGATTTGCATGCCTGATCCTGCAATGGTTTACCTGAACCCCCTATACCCATAATCACAAGGACATGTGGGTTAAGCACCTACAACATATTTTTTTTCAGCATCATTAAAACAGTTCATCTGGCCTCTGTCTGCCTTGTCTTGTGGACATGTTGCATTCTGAATATAAATGGTAAAATCAAGATTATATATGTTCAGGTATTATGAATGTACCTGTTTCTTGTGTAACCCCACACCAAACAGAATAGTCAGATTATGCAGGACTTACATAGTTTACTCCAGTGGCAAGTAATAGTTCACCACAGTAGGTGTGTTGATACAGCATACATAAACCCCATGGTAATCCACATTTTACCAATATGCAGTACTTACATCTTATGCGCTGTTACAAGCTAAGACTTTTTGACACACGATAGTACATTGTACTGTCCTGAGGTTGCATGGTAGAACTTTGTACCCAACAAAAAATATATTCTAACTATTGCTGTGGTCAATAAAGAATATAGGCAAACAAGTGCAGGGCAGTAAATTTAATATTACACACAGACATACCCCTGGAATAGCAGACATGACAACTAGTGCGTCAAGCCTCCTTATCTGAGCAGTAGATTGAATGGAGAACATACATTTTATCTGCAAACTTGTATATCTGTAGCTATGAGAAATCATACAGTGCTAATAACAATGTTACACAACTGACTGAATATTAGCAGCCAAAACTGTGACACCAAGCTAAACTTGGCAAATTTGAAACCTTTTTGTGGATAACTGAGGCCTGCCTCCCTGAATGATGCTAATACACTTAATTTAACTTGCATGAAATTATGCCATAATGAAAAGCATGATCAGGACAGCTGTACTGCATTTTCACATTCCCAAGGCAGCTGCAGGAGGTGGATGCATGAACACATCAAGGCAGTCTGCAGGACAGGGATGAATGACAACACCAAGCCAGCTCCAGGAGGGAGATGCATGACCACACCAAGGCAGCTGCAGGAGGTGGATGCATGAACTCACCAAGGCAGCTGCAGCTGCGGGAGGGGGATGCATGAATTCACCAAGGCAGCTACAGGAGGTGGATGCATGAACTCACCAAGGCAGCTGCAGGAGGTGGATACATGATCTCACCAAGGCAGTTGCAGGAGGTGGATGCATGAATGCACCAAGGCAGCTGCAGGATGGGGATGCATGAATGCAGCAAGGCAGCTGCAGCTGCAGGAGGTGGATGCATGACCACAACAAAGCAGCTGTAGGAGGTGGCTGCATGAATTCACCAAAGCAGCTGCAGGAGGTGGATGCATGAACTCCCCAAAGCAGCTGCAGGAGTGGGATGCATGAACTCACCAGATGCATGAACTCACCAAGGCAGCTGCAGGAGGGGGATGCATGAACTCACCAAGGCAGCTGCAGGAGGTGAATGCATGAACTCACCAAGGCAGCTGCAGGAGGTAGATGCATGAATGCACCAAGGCAGCTGCAGCTGCAGGAAGAGGATGCATGACCACACCAAGGCAGCTGCAGGAGGTGGATGCATGAACTCACCAAGGCAGCTGCAGCTGTAGGAGGGGGATGAATGAACTCACCAAGGCAGCTGCAGGAGTGGGATGCTTGACTACACCAAGGCAGCTGCAGAAGGTGAATGCATGATCTCACCAAGACAGCTGCAGGAGGTGGATTCATGACCACACAAAGGCAGCTGCAGAAGGTGAAGGCATGAACTCACCATGGCAGCTGCAGGAGGTGGATGCATGAACTCACCAAGGCAGCTGCAGTTGCAGGAGGGGGATGCATGAACTCACAAAGGTAGCTGCAGAAGGGAGATGCATGACCACAACAAGGCAGCTTCAGGAGGTGGATGCATGGACTCACCAATGCAGCTGCAAGAGGGGGATGCATGACCAGACCAAGGCAGCTGCAGAAGGTGGATGCATGAACTCACCAAGGCAGCTGCAGGAGGTGGAAGCATGAACTCGCCAAGTCAACTACAGGAGGTGGATGCATGAACTCACCAAGGAAGCTGCAGTTGCAGGAGTGGGATGCATGAACTCACAAAGGTAGCTGCAGAAGGGAGATGCATGACCACACCAAGGCAGCTGCAGGAGGTGGATGCATGGACTCACCAATGCAGCTGCAAGAGGGGGATGCATGACCAGACCAAGGCAGCTGCAGAAGGTGGATGCATGAACTCACCAAGGCAGCTGCAGGAGGTGGAAGCATGAACTCGCCAAGGCAGCTTCAGGATGGGGATGCATGAACTCACCAAAGCAGCTGCAAGAAGTGGATACATGAACTCACCAAGGCAGCTGCAGGAGGTGGATGCATGAATACACCAAGGCAGCTGCAGGAAGTGGATGCATGAACTCATGCAGCTGCAGGAGATGGATGCATTAACTCACCAAGGCAGCTGCAGGAGGTGGATGCATGAATGCACCAAGACAGCTGCAGGAGGAGGATGCATGAATGTACCAAGGCAGCTGCAGGAGGGGGATGCATGACCACACCAAGGCAGCTGCAGGAGGTGGATGCATGACCTCACCAAGGCAGGTGCAGGAGGTGGATGCATGAATGCACCAAGGCAGCTGAAACTGCAGGAGGGGGATGCATGAACTCACCAAGGCAGCTGCAGGAGGTGGATGCATAAATGCACCAAGGCAGCTGCAGGAGAGGGGGTGCATGATCTCATGCAACTGCAGGAGGGTGGTTCATAAAGTCAAAAAGGCAGCTGCAGGAGAGGGATGCATGAGTGCACCAAGGCAGCTGTAGGAGGTGGAAGCATGAACTCACCTAGGCAGCTGCACCAGGGGGATGCCTAAATGCACACTAGGCTACGGAGCAACAAATTACTTTGTGGAGTAAGATTCTAGGTTACATGCATTTATGTAGGTTGCTGATATTCTGGTAAAACATTTGCTGTCGGCATCATGCAAAGCAGAGATGGTTGGAAGTGTTTACAAAATCAGACCTGCTGCATGGTGTGTTTGAATTAAATGAAGTTATTTTTTTCTCTCCTTCACACCTACTTCAGGTAACAGCTTCCAGTTCTGTACAATGGACCCCTCAAAACTTGTTCCCTGGTGTGTTCTGGACCTCATGCTTACCAAGGCTACACTTATTCAGCTGTCTAGAAAATAATATTGGTACTGCTATGATGACTTGAAGTAATGCCGTCCAAAAAGTCTACAGGAGTTTAAAGGTGAAGCGCAAAGACCACCCAGAGATGTTCTCTAAGCTTGAATTTATTATTATTAGTTGTTTGTTTTAACTTCAAGATAAATGCATAACTTTCAGTGAAGTACTAATAATGTGAGAAATGTTGTCTTTCAACTCATGTGGAGATACATCTCAATAAAGTGGGGAGTCACAGGAGTTGGGAACAGCTGGCAACAAGACAAAGTGTGTATCATAGTTCTATTACTTACAATTCATTATATTTTAATGGCATATCACTCTTATGACATTTTTGCCATTGAGCCACCACTCTGCAAGTGAAAGTGATGCACAAGGTCCCATTCACCTTCATGGACATCTCCCATTGTTGTAGCTCATGGAGGTCTGCTGATAGAGTTATGTATGACTGACTAGAAAGGGCTGAAGACCCCTCTTAGGTGGAAATGAGTGTCCATCCACCTGTTGATTAACCACAGCTGCAGGAGATGATCTCTTAGCCAGGTAGAGACTATCCTGTGGGGAATTACAAATTCAGTGCAGTGACAGTCCCAGACCACCAGGGGATCTGACACTCTTAACCTGCTTATATTCTGATCACCAGCTGGCATTGCAGCCATCTGAAATGTCATGAACCACTACAGTAAGTCCCAAAACACAGAGAGGGCATGGATAAAAAAATGGACTTACATATACCAGGTCTGAGATTGCCATTTCAAAAAATATTCCCTTTTCTACAAGGTATGGCAATCTTGGAGTTAGTATATATAAGTTCAGGGTATGTGGGGATGCAGGGGGGCTTCTTCCCCCTTCAAAAAAGAACTTTAATGGAGTAGAGTGATGTTCGAGATTTGCTCTTATCCTGTAGTTTCTGTCTTTTTTTTGGCATTTAAAGTGACAAAGTTTCAATAGGTAGCTACTGGTATTGGGGAGTCCTCTGCACCACACTAAAGCCAGTCCCCATGGACAAAACCTCATGTCCTAACTAGTGACATTATTCCTTGTATATGTTATGCAGGTCTTGTACACAATACAACCCTCTCATTAACCTTTCTGCCCCATTTGCATGTCTGTTTCAAACTTCTGTCACCACAAACTTGTCTGTGCAAAACCAACCCTGTCTGTATTGTATTGTGCTTGTCTGTCCCTGTACACAGTAGTATAGCTAGGGTGGGACACAAAATGTTGTGTGGGGTTCGATCAGCAGATACCAATGTCTCTTTACTTCAATATTGGCCTTTAAAAGATATTGCATTTTAAAATTTCTTTTTTTTAACTAAAACCTGAGTTCTGCAGCAAAGTCTAAACTGTAGCAAGTGCTTGCTACATTTATAGCAAGCAGTTTGCTACTGTATTAAGAATTTTTTTAATTAAATTGTGAGTACCGTAGCTCTCCAGGCAAGCAGAGTATCAGCTGTTTTAAATGCTTTTAAAATAAAATATGTTGAAGGAAGGTCAGGGGTGGGGCACAGAAATAGCACCTAAATGACTCCTAAATGGCTGGGGTAGGAAGGGATGTACCATTCATGTGTCCACCTGGTTGGTGTGGCAGTAGAAGGAACATCCTTTTTTTTTGCTCTTCAGTTGATGAGATGGGGGGAATATATTACGGTGAATTTTTTTTTGTTTGCTTTTTTTTTTTTACTTTACTCTTCACTTGAAGAGCTGAGCTGGTGGTGTGGAACTGGTTAATAGTACTGAACAAGCTATTTTTGTGTCTGTACATTACCCTGTGGGCAGCTGCAGTGGTGCAGCGGTTAGTGTTGCTGCCTCACACCAAGAGGTTCTCCAGTTCGATTCTCAGATGGGGTGCCTTCTGTGTGGAGTCTGCATGTCCTCCCTGCGGTCACGTGGGTTTCCTCCGGGTGCTCCGGTTTCCTCCCACATCCCAAAGACATGCAGTAGGTGGATTGGATACTCCAAATTGGCCCTAGGTGTGAGTGTGTGCATGCGTGTGCCTTCTGTGGAAGGTTGGGCACCAGGCTGGCAACTCGACACCATAAAACTCCACTGCCAATCATGAGTGGACAGATGATCCGCTGTGGTGACCCGTAACCAGGAAAAGCTGAAAGAAGAAGAAGACATTATCCTGTTTCTATACCCACTCTTGTTTTGCATACTACTCCCTTCCCCACCTTTCACTTTATTTAAAATGAGTTGTAATCCCACAAGTGTACCCTAACTTCTCACCTTTCTTGCTACTATCCTATTTCTTCCCTTTGTGTGTTTTCCTCTGCTTGCAATTACCCCTGTCCTGTGCACCCCTTTCTTCACTGCCATAGCAATGATAATAGTAGCTGTGTGATTTTCAGCCACATCTTAGGTTATATTTCTGCATTGCATTTCACCAGAATACTGCTGTTTGTACTCCTTACTGCCATGAGCAGTTGTGTGGACCCTACGTTATCAAGGCTATTGCAGTACTTTAGCTAGGAAGCACATGACAGATGCATGGATGAGAATATACTTTCTGGTCACCAGATGGCATGGAAACCATTTGAAATGCTGAGACCCACTAGACTGAGTCCCAAAACATGGAGACTGAATGGCCAAAAAAAACAGACTTACATATACCAAATCTGAGATGGCAATTTCTCAGAATATTCTCTTTTCTCCAAGGTACGACAACTTTGGGATATATAACTTTGGGGTGTGAAGGATGAAAAAAAGAACTCTGCATGCTCCTGTTGCATTGCCCTGGTAATACTACGAGAGCTATGCCATTAACATTGCTTGTTCCACCCTTCTATCACAATTTATTATTGTAACAGAACTGAGTAAGAATGAATGATTTGCAGTACTAGGGCTCAGACATTTGATTAAAGGAAAATTTCTCATTCCAGGCAGTCATGCCTTCACACACAGTTCATGCACAAATACACTGAGCACCTCGATGAATCACAAAGCAAGTCTGCTTGTAGAGAAATGATGTTTTGCCATTATTCTTATTATCTGTTTTATTACAGAAGAAAGAAACGATGCCTTCTTAAAAATGCTACTAAATGGAAAGAAGGCATGGAGCTTGACTTCCCAACTTCAGATTATGTCCGTAGACATGTGGTGAACATAATAGCCCCCATATTGCCCTATAAGTTACAGCCATGTAGTGAACATAATATCCTCATATTGCCCTATTAAGTTACAGTTATGTGGTGAAGATAATAGTCCAGTGTTACTCTGTCAGCTGCTACATCAGTCCCACCTGCAGAGGTGTGCAGTTGTTGAAAAGGCAGCTGTTATTCTGCAGTGATTTTCCTTGACTTGAGTCACAGACTCAGAATACAACTAACTGCAAAAATTGCAGCTCCCAGTGTTGAGTGGACCCAGTATGAATTCAGCTAGATTATTCACTTAGTCAGCATGATTAATAAAAGAGTGAATGGGACACACAGCCAAACCAATTAATACAAAAAATATAAGAAAATCCTAGACAAGCTAGAGTATTCACTGTGTGATTCTCTAAAACCTCTTGTAAAAGAGGTTAATGAGATATATGCAAATGAGCCCTGAAGGACATCAGGTGTTTTAGCTATATGGCAGTTCTGAATGCCCATTAGGTCTGTTAATAAACAAATTCAGGCCAATAAAGCCAAACCCCACTATCTGTGGATATAGATTCATAGGTTCATAAGTAGGTACTAGGCTATCGGCCCAAGGGCCTATGTAAGCCTAGCCAACAAGGTTCCCTGTCTTTCACCACCCAAGAATGTTATTGTCCAGTGCCCCTGTCGAGCAGAGCCACAGAAGTGATCCCCGGGGTGAATTTCCTATTTCCCATCCACTAATCAAGATTTTTCTTGAAGAGTGCTAATGAGGTACTCTGCCTGACATAGATAGGTAGCTTGTTTCAGAGTATGGGAAGTCTTTGGGACAGGAATCTATCCCTCCAGCATGTTCTGTTTATTGAGGTGACAAGGTTTAGGTCCTTGGAGCGTGTAGCTCAGAGGGATTGAGTTTTCTTTAGGTGTAGCTTGTCCAACAGCTCTAGGTTTGACATAGCTTTGTATGTTAGGCAGAATTCACCTTGGAGTACGCGATATGCTATGGAGTAAAGCTGGAGTTTTTTGAGATGGCCAGCATAGGACATCTGTTTGAGTCTCGTAATCCTCTTTGTGAGGCATTTTTGTGGCCTTTCCAGCTGTTGCAGATGTCTTGTGAGGTACATTCCAAAAGGGGTGTTTTACTCAATAATGGATCTAATGAGAGGTGAGTAGAGGGGAACAATGACGTCTTTTTTCCTGGATGAGAACCCTTTCAAGATGAGTTTTGACACATAGAAGGATTTCCTGACTACTGTGGTGATGTGATTATCAAAGGAGAGACTACTGTCCACCTGAGTCCAAGGTCTCTTATCACACCTTCAGCATTAGTTGGACTGTTGCATATGTGGTAGTTCATGGGTACTGAGTTTTTAACAAAGGGGATGACAATGCACTTTTTGGCATTGAACTTGAGGCCATGGCTCTGGCACCACACATCAGTCTCAGTGAGGCCCTTCAGTAGGATGTCCATGTCATTCAGGGACTTGACTATGGCACCTGATTTGTAGTCATCTGTGAACTTCATCAGCCAGAGGCCCTCTTTGTTAGCCTGTACTTCAGAGAAGTAGATACCAAACAGGAGAGGACCCAAGACTTAACACTGTGGTACTCCACTTGTCATAGTTTTGAAGTCAGATTTGCAGTCTGCAACTTTTACAGTGTGGGTTCTGTCAGTGAGCCAGTAGGCAGCCCATCTTGTGACGTATGGATTATACCCAGTTTGGTGAGTTTATCTATGATACCAGAATGGGGGATGGTGTCGAAAGCCATGGCGAGGTCAAGATAGGCTGTGTGAACTGCCTTACCCTTGTCTACGGCTTTTGTGACTGTTTCAAAGAAATTGATCAGGTTCAGAAGGTATGATCTGCCCTTCATAAACCCCAAACTGGGTTGCCACCAAAGTTTGGAGGTTACCAGTGTCTTTGTTTATGAGTTCCATGATAATACGTTCCATGACATTGCAAACCAGGCTCGTCAGGCTAATATGGCGATAGTTCCTGGGGCCCATGGTGTCTCCCCCTTTGTGGAATGGTATAACTGTTGCTATGCACCATTCTGTGGGTCCAAAGCCTAATGTAAGGCTGTGATTGAACATGGTGCTTAGGTGGGGGCCAGTATGTTCTGAAGTTCATGTAGAACGCAGCCTGGGATGTTCTCCGGTCCCATGGATGCTTTGTTCTTGGCTTTGGAGAGTGCAGTTTTTACCTGCTCAATTGTAATTGCAGGGGCACTGCATTCTTTCAGTATGTGCATTGGCCCTTTAGGGGGTGGGGGGTGTAAAGTTAGGGGGTGGGGGGTGTAAAGTTGGCACAGAACCTATCAGCCAGGATGTTTGCGATATCAGTTGGTTCCATAATTTTCTTGCCATGTGCTGTAACTCAGAGCAGATCTGGGTGTTGCCACTGAGATTTTTGACATAGCTATAGAATGCTTTGTGGTTGTCCTTAGAGTCAGTGGCAATCTTGTTTTCATAGCTGGCTTTGGAGGATTTTATGAGGGATCTCAGCTTCTAGTGAGCTCCTCCACTCATGGGATTTTACTCTCTTTTGCAACAGTTTCTTTCTTCTTTTGTAGAGTTTTTATAGCAGGGGACCACCAGATTGGCTTCCTTTTTTTGGAGAATAGCATCTTGGTTCTGCTAGGGATAGCATGATCCATGCACTCATGTAAGTGCATATAGACTGCATTTGTATAAGTTTCGGCAGTCATTACTGTATTTCCCATCTGCACGGGTGTCATGAAGTTTGACACTTCTGTCTTAAGAAGCATGAAGTTGGCTTTGTCGAAATTTTTTACAGTGGTTTCCTTAATGGGGGGTGGGGGCAGGAGGTGGATATCTATGGTGATTAGCTTATAGTCAGATCTGACCAACGAGGAGTTGACTTCAGGTGTGGAACACCGGTCACTCATGTTGGTAATGACTAGGTCTAGGATATTATTGCACCTGGTGGTGATGTGGATAAGTTGATCCAGGGCACTGGAGTTTATGAATTCTAGAAAGCGTTGAGTGAAGGAGTTGGTACATGAGTAGTCTTCCCAGTTAATGTTGGGGTAGTTGAAACTGCCCATTATTAGGGTGTTTGGCTGAACCCTAATATTTTCCTGTATATCGAGAAAAGAGGAGTGGGAATCCTGGGGAATGGTGGAGGATCTATAGCAAGCTACAATATGGATTGCAGTTTTGCCCAGGGTTAGTTGCACTTGGATAATTTTGGATGCATTATGTTGGGCAACTACCCTGGAGGTGTGGTTATCCTTAATGAATATGAACACACCTCCTCCCGTGGTGTTCTGGTCATGGTTAGATGGCCGAAAGGTATGGTATGAGCTATATCCTGGTAATGCAGGGGTGCTCTCTGGAGCCTTGAACCAGGTTTCAGTCACTGCACAGATATCAATGTTCTGCATTTTAAGGAGTACCTCGAGTGAGTGCATTTTGAGGTTTAGACTTCTAGCATTGAGTAGCATTACCCTCAGTTGTTGCTTGCCTGTATCTGTTATGGTGGTGCGTTTCTCACTTAAACCTTGCCTAAAAAAGGAACAATAGGAGCGGCAAGAGCGTTAGCCAGTATAGGTGACAGGTGCAGGCCATCTCTGGCAAAGCATCATGGCCTGTCGAGCATGTCATCCCAGGCAGACAGATACTGGATCCCCTTAGAATGACACCACAAGCTTAGCCAATTGTTGAAGTCAATAATTTTGTCCTTGTACTGGGGTATCATTCTGGATGAAGGTAGGATGCCACTCAGGGCAAGGGGCATACCTGCCTGGATTACAAAATTGGACAGCTCCTCCATTTCTTTTCATGTCATCCAGGGAGGTACATCTCAGGTCATTTACACCAACATGGACAATGACTGAGTCATATTTGTACTAGTTGTGGAGTGACCTGAGTGCATGGATTATGTGGCAGATCCTGACACCGACAAGCAGCTAACAGTAACCTTCTCCTTGTCTATTCTGGTGAGTGGGACATCAGTGTGCCTGACTATAGAGTCACCTATGACTAATGTGTTAGGCACTTTGTTTTGCCTTCTGAGCTGTGGTTGAGGGGCACACTGGGTCTGTGTGTTGTGTCTTTTGGGTTGTGTTGAGGTGTGGAGGCTGCTTTCATTTCTGTTTTGAAGGTCTCTGTTGCTTGGACAGATTATTATTGAGAGCCTCCATGAATGTTTTTGTGTATCTATGTTTGGATTTTGGTGGTGTACGTTTATTGGGACTATGTGATGAGTGTGGCATGATGCAAGTGTTTACCATCTCCTCTTGACTGAGAAGTTCAGTCCTGGGTTGAGAAAGCTTTGACTCCAGTTTGGCT
The DNA here is from genome assembly GCF_019279795.1 of Protopterus annectens. Taxonomy (NCBI): domain Eukaryota; kingdom Metazoa; phylum Chordata; order Ceratodontiformes; family Protopteridae; genus Protopterus; species Protopterus annectens. The sequence goes on from NC_056742.1 coordinate 454,824,625, forward strand.
AGATATATACACCTCTCACAGGTTGTAATGTTGGGTGATATGAGGAAAGGGTTGTCAGTGTACATGTGGCAAGTGCTACATTACCCCAAAATGCCTAGATTCATCAGGTAGACAGGAGAGAACACTGGGAGCTGTCCCTTGGACATGCCCGGTAATCACTATTTCCTTGGTAGTCAGGAGAGAACACCGGGAGCTGGCCCTTGGAAATGCCAGGGTAATCACTATTTTCCAGTAGAAAGGAGAGAACACTGGGAGCTGTCCCTTGGACATGCCTGGATAATCACTATTTCCCAGGTAGACAGGAGAGAACACCAGGACCTGTCCCTTGGACATGCCTGGGTAATCACTATTTCCCATGTAGATAGGAGAGAACACCGGGAGCCATCCCTTGGACATGCCTGGATAATCACTATTTCCCAGGTAGACAGGAGAGAACACCAGGACCTGTCCCCTGGACATGCCTGGGTAATCACTATTTCATAGATAGACAGGAAAGAACACCGGGAGCCATCCCTTGGACATGCCTGTGTAATCACTATATCCCAGGTAAACAGGAGAGAACATGGGAGCCATCCCTTGGACATGCCTGGGTAATCACTATTTCCCAGGTAGACAGGAGAGAACACCAGGAGCCATCCCTTGGTCATGCTTGGGTAATCAGTATTTCCCAGGTAAACAGGAGAGAACACTGGGAGCTGTCCCTTGAACATGCCTGGGTAATCACTATTTCCCAGGTAGACAGGAGAGAACACTGGGAGCTGTCCCTTGGAAATGCCTGGGTAATCATTATTTCCCAGGTAGACAGGAGAGAACACCGGGAGCTGTCCCTTGGACATGTCTGGTTAATCACTATTTCCCAGGTAGACAGGAGAGAACACTGGGAGCCATCCCTTGGACATGCCTGGGTAATCACTATTTCCCAAGTAGACAGGAGAGAACACTGGGAGCTGTCCCATGGACATGCCTGATAATCCCTATTTCCCAGGTAGACAGGAGCGAACACTGGTAGCTGTCCCTTGGATATGCCTGGGTGATCATTATTTCCTAGGTAGACAGGAGAGAACACCGGGAGCTGTCCCTTGGACATGCCTGGATAATCCCTATTTCCCAGGTAGACAGGAGAGAACACCGGGAGCTGTCCCTTGGACATGCCTGATAATCCCTATTTCCCAGGTAGACAAGAGAGAACACTGGTAGCTGTCGCTTGGATATGCCTGGGTGATCATTATTTCTTAGGTAGACAGGAGAGAACACCGGGATCTGTCCCTTGGACATGCCTGGATAATCCCTATTTCCCAGGTAGACAGGAGAGAACACCGGGAGCTGTCCCTTGGACATGCCTGATAATCCCTATTTCCTAGGTAGACAGGAGAGAACACCGGGAGCTGTCCCTGGACATGTCTGGTTAATCACTATTTCCCAGGTAGACAGGACAGAACACCGGGAGCTGTCCCTTGGACATGTCCGGGTAATCACTATTTCCCAGGTAGACAGGACAGAACACCAGGAGCTGTCCCTTGGACATACCTGATAATCCCTATTTCCCAGGTAGACAGGAGAGAACACCGGGAGCTGGCCCATGGACATGCCTGGTAATCCTTATTTCCCAGGTAGACAGGAGAGAACACCGGAAGCTGTCCCTTGGACAAGCCTGGTAATCCCTATTTCCCAGGTAGACAGGAGAGAACACCGGGAGCTGTCCCTTGGACATGCCTTGGTAATCACTATTTCCCAGGTAGACAGGAGAGAACACCGGGAGCTGTCCCTTGGACATGCCTTGGTAATCACTATTTCCCAGGTAGACAGGAGAGAACACCGGGAGCTGTCCCTTGGACATGTCTGGTTAATCACTATTTCCCAGGTAGACAGGAGAGAACACTGGGAGCCATCCCTTGGACATGCCTGGGTAATCACTATTTCCCAAGTAGACAGGAGAGAACACTGGGAGCTGTCCCATGGACATGCCTGATAATCCCTATTTCCCAGGTAGACAGGAGCGAACACTGGTAGCTGTCCCTTGGACATGCCTGGATAATCCCTATTTCCCAGGTAGACAGGAGAGAACACCGGGAGCTGTCCCTTGGACATGCCTGATAATCCCTATTTCCCAGGTAGACAAGAGAGAACACTGGTAGCTATCGCTTGGATATGCCTGGGTGATCATTATTTCTTAGGTAGACAGGAGAGAACACCGGGATCTGTCCCTTGGACATGCCTGATAATCCCTATTTCCTAGGTAGACAGGAGAGAACACCGGGAGCTGTCCCTGGACATGTCTGGTTAATCACTATTTCCCAGGTAGACAGGACAGAACACCGGGAGCTGTTCCTTGGACATGTCCGGGTAATCACTATTTCCCAGGTAGACAGGACAAAACACCAGGAGCTGTCCCTTGGACATGCCTGATAATCCCTATTTCCCAGGTAGACAGGAGAGAACACCGGGAGCTGGCCCATGGACATGCCTGGTAATCCTTATTTCCCAGGTAGACAGGAGAGAACACCGGAAGCTGTCCCTTGGATAAGCCTGGTAATCCCTATTTCCCAGGTAGACAGGAGAGAACACCGGGAGCTGTCCCTTGGACATGCCTTGGTAATCACTATTTCCCAGGTAGACAGGAGAGAACACTGGGAGCTGTCACTTGGACATGCCTGGTAATCCTTATTTCCCAGGTAGACAGGAGAGAACACCGGAAGCTGTCCCTTGGACAAGCCTGGTAATCCCTATTTCCCAGGTAGACAGGAGAGAACACCGGGAGCTGTCCCTTGGACATGCCTTGGTAATCACTATTTCCCAGGTAGACAGGAGAGAACACCGGGAGCTGTCACTTGGACATGCCTGGTAATCCCTATTTCCCAGGTAGACAGGAGAGAACACCGGGAGCTGTCCCTTGGACATGCCTGGGTAATCACTATTTCCCAGGTAGACAGGAGAGAACACCGGGAGCTGTCCCTTGTACATGCCTGGGTAAGAGAACACCGGGAGCTGTCCCCGGACATGTCTGGTTAATCACTATTTTCCTCTAGACAAGTGAGGAAGGTAAGTACTGGAGCTTGTGTTCCTCTAAGCAACTGAGGAAGATAAGTATAAAAAATGTTAACCACTAGGAAATGAGAAAGGTTGAGTGCTTCAGTAATTTGTAGCTTATTTAGTGCTTACAACAGATCTGAACCAGTGCTGAGCATGGGAAAGCAGATACAAGTGCTAAAATTAAGAAACTGGCTAGTTCTAAGGGAAAAACTGACGAGCAGACTTTATGGCGCTGGGAACAGTTTAATCCTAGCTAAGTGGCGCTGAGCGATGCACAAAACCACACAAACACGGGTTTTTAAACAGAAAGGTGAAAGGAAGAGAAATAGCACAAAACAGCCAATAAAACTACAGTTTCTGAGCTGAAACCACTCCTCCAGTGACATATAGGCTGTCCCAAAGCTCACCACTCTCACTGATGAACAGAGAAGCTTCCCTCTATCTTAGAAAGGTCTAGGCAACATAGGAACTTACAGACAACCCAGAATTCAGCAAACTCTGAAAACCAGACTTTACTAGATCTAGAAAGGTGGGAAATGAGTGGAGGGATAGAATTTTTTTTTAATGTTAAAGCAAATACAGAAATAAAAACACTTTTAAGATGGAAAATAGGCTATTGCACTTGAGTGTGTAACCCTTTACAGTTAAACAGATGAAAAACACCTAAAAGTGCAAACAGTATTTGGTTTCAAAAACAGTTCAGATAAGTAGCAAAGTAAAAAAATCGGTCAGAACAATGCGGCAAACAAAAACAAGCAATAAAAAGCAAAACGGAGGTACTTAATCCACTCAGAGTCTCCTTTTCTGTCTCTGCTGCTGTAGGACTCTGCAGGACACCCAGGAAGGCTCTTGCTGAGGTAATACAAGTGCAAAAGCTGCGCAAACATGGGTTTTTAAACAGAAAGATGAAAGGGATAGAAATAGCTCAAAACAGCCAATAAAACGACAGTTTCTAAGCTGAAACCACTCCTCCAGCGACAGATAGGCTGTTCCAAAACTCACCACTCTCACTGATAAACAGAGAAGCTTCCCTCTATCTTAGAAAGGTCTAGGCAACAAAGGAACTTACAAACAGCCCAGAATTCAGCAAACTCTGAAAACCAGACTTTACTAGATCTAGAAAGGTGGGAAACGAATGGAGGGATAGGATTTTTTTTAAGTTAAAGCAAATACAACAATAAAAGCACTTGTAACATGGAAAATAGGCTATCACACTTGAGCATGTAGCCCTTTCCAGTTAAAACAGATGAAAAACACTTAAAAAAAATTATACTTTAAAGTGCAAGCAGTATTTGGTTTCAAAAACAATTCAGATAAGTAGCAAAGTTAATAAAAAAGCTGTCGGAATAATGCAGCTAGCAAAAATAAGCATGCATGTTTCAATCTTCTTATGACATCATTAGCACAGCATAAGTGGACTATTTGGCTAGCCTTTAGAAATACAGGGTTGTTATACCCAGGTGATGTCCATAACCATTACGGTATCTGCAAAATATCCCATCTAACAACTAAAGAAAACAGTGAACAGGGCACACAGCCAAACCAGTTACTGAAAAATTATAAGAAAAGCCTAGCCAAGCTAGAGTTTTCACTATATGATACCTTAAAAACCTTAAAAAGTCATGCGCATTCAGAACTGCCATATAGCTGAAACACCTAATGTCCTTAAGGTGTCATTTGCATATATCCCATCATCCTCTTTTACAAAAGGTTTTAAGGAATCACACAGTGAAAGCTCTGGCTTGGCTAGGAGTTTCTTATAATTTTTTTACTACTTAGTCAACATGATAGTCAAGTTTGCCAAGGGACTTACCCAGTGATGCAATATGATAGTGTGCTTTAACGAGCCACTGGCAAAATAAATACACATGTAAAAAATATAGACACTTCAAAGAAAGAATAGCATCTTAATCCCATAACTGGCTCATAATATGTTGCCTCCATCGTTTATCTAGACTTTCTATTTTCCATCCGTCCCAAGTTTTTTTTTCTTTAATATGTCAGTGGACTTATTTTCTGCCAATCATTCCAAAATATATTCTTTTTCTCAAAGACTATATTTGTAGAAAGTGCTTCTTCAGAACTACAAAGAGATTAGTGTCCATTATTTGAAATCAACATGGTCTTCTTCCCATGAGTTTTCCAGTTCAGAATAATTTCTTCACATTTCCTGAAATTGTGTTTACCTGTGTCATACACAGTCTGTTGCCTCTTTTAAAAGCATCAATGTTTTACATTTATCCATATCCTGTCTGTTCATCTCCACATGTTCATTGAGAAATATTCCTCTGACTTCATTCAAACAATCTAATATCCTTTTCCCTGAATCCCCCCCAAATGCATGCAGTACTGTACATGTGGTCCCCCCATTGTTTGGTGGAGGATAGCATAACCTCTTTTTTTCTCCAGTCAGGTCATCTTGGAACAGAAAGAAATATTAATTTGCTTATGCTGCAGCTTCTTTCTTCCCTCCCTCCCCCTTTCTGATTAATCCATGCATAAAAATCACCGCTGCATGCTTATAATCTCCATCACTATTATCACCATTTTTACTGAATCTCCCCAGCCATCTTTGTATCCACTAATTAAAAATCTTCAGGTCCTTTTTCAGCATGCGGCCTACAACTAAAGCTGAAACAATCTTTGAGACGTAAGAGTTTAATTCCTTAGCAATAAATTCTCAGATGTGCCTGTGATGTGCACACTGAAATGTATTAGACAGAAAACTAGTTCTATGTCACCCCATTGGTCAAAAAATATTATTTCAGATATAGTTTCTCTCACCATAAGCAATAGTACCCTGCCCTAGAAACATACCTCAGTCTCTTTCTTTAATCTTAATCTTAATTACAACACTAAACACTTAGCTTTCCTGTATGAACCACATGTGCTATAGCGTCAAACATCTTACTGATTTAGAAGCAAACTACAGCAACTTACAGTAAATACCAATCTCAAGTAGCATAAAACTGGATCAGATATGATAGCTGACCTTCCCTGCCATGAGCCCATGTTAATTAGTGTCTTAAAGCTTATTGCCTTCTAAGAGAGAGAAAACCCACTCTTTATCTTGTTCATTTTCTCTGTTAATGTTTGTAAGAATTACAGTTAAACTAAGAGGCCTAGAATCAATTTTATTTTATTTCCATTCCCCTTTCTCCTTATATGATTGTGCTGTACTTATTGTGTTACATACAATCTTTGGTTACTTCCATAATGGGTAACAGTCTAACACAGACCTCTATTAAATATTCTACCTACATAGTCACTTCATTCAATAGTGATCTGCAAATATTTCTTCTTGACCTCTGCCCTTATTTTATTATGATCTAATAGCTTCCTTTTCTATTTCTACTTATCCTTGTTATCTATCCAGTGGTCTGCCAAAGTTGCTTCAAGATCTTCCCTGCATGGCCTCCTACTGTTCTTTTGTAAAGAATTATGCAAAGTATTCCTTCAATACCCCTGCTTGATAGATATACTGCTTAAACTCCCACCCATGCTTACAACATTTGTTCCTTTTTTTACAGTGTACCTATGTGAACTTTATTCTCTTTCTCCATCTGATCGGCAAATGCCCTTTTCATGTCTGTCTTCGTTTCAGTCACATCCTTTTTGCCCTTCTGCATTACATTGTACATGTTGTCTCTTATCTTTCTTCATCATACCACTTTCATACTTTGTATCATTTTCTTTAACCCTAATAGCAAGTCACACTTTTATTATGCAACCAAACTGGGAAAATTATTTTCTTCTCTTTTTGTCTTTTCACTATATTGCTCATACCTTAATGCATTACCATGCATTGATCACCCACTTAAAATGTCTTCAGTGTCCAAAATCTACCTGCAACAGTCTGCAATAAAATGTTACAATTTGTTCCCTTCAGTCATCTAATACTGACAGCTTAACAGTTTGTGAATCTACTCCTTCGTTAAAACCACACAGTGGGCTGTCACTGTTAGCTAATGATTCGTTTATCTAAATATCCTTGACTATTTCAGTACTTATTTGTCAACATGCAGAATTTTTTCCTTTATAGTGTACTCCTGTGCTGATTTATAATCCACTCATTTTTGAGATTTTCAGCAATCTTCCACTGCCAGGACTTTATGACGTTCTTTTAATACAACACGGCATGCTGTTCTGAATTGTGAGTTCATCTGGTACATTTGTAACATACATTTTCTATGACATAATTAAGCTTAAAGTAAAGATGCTCAAGAA
>NC_056742.1:454836881-454986881 GCF_019279795.1 Protopterus annectens
ATATGAGCTTTTAAGTATATAAGAGCTTTTAAATGACATTTTGTTTAGCATGCTCTGGTAAAGTACTTTTCAGGGAAAATATAATAAATGGAATTAAAAATATTCAGACATCGAGACCATGTTGTTTATTAAAATGTTTAGTCCTTTGCATCTTGTTTTTTGTAGTCTATGTTATGAGCATACAGTATAAAATGAATGGTAATGATATCAATAAGAATTTTAATCATAACAGTGACTTATATTAGGATAACTACTTTGCATCTCCATAGAAGTTATTTTATAAAAGAATGTTCCATGAATTCTAAATAAAATTCTAGAAGCTTATTTATCACACGTATAATAGAATCTGACTAGACAAAAGAAAAAAAAGTGATCTCAAAGAGTCCATCAACGTAACATTCGGCAATACATACATGTACTTCAGTGATATTTCTTACAGCAGAGCCACAAATAAAAAAAAAAAAAAAAAACATCATTTGGATGTTTAAACATCGGATACTCAAATGCATGCTTTTTCTATGTGAAGCTTATCTAGCTGTCCGAAAGAAAAAGCTTTGATCCAGTGAAGATTTACCATTGGAAATGTATTGTTCATCTAGACTGATGATATACCTGGACTCCACAGACTAACTATTCAACAAAATCAGGAGGACAAATAGTGTTTGAAAGGAAATATTTAATTGCATGACTATGATAAATCAAACCTTCTTTCCAAACATGCATGTGGGGCAAAAGTGAACAGATACTGTCAAAACGTAAACAAACACAAAACAGCTAAATTCTGCACCATAGCATATCACTCAGCTGGACAGATTTTCACAGAATGTCCAGATTTTTTACCTTATATTTTTTTATTTGTTTTTCATAAAATTGTAGTTTTCTGACAAATTAGTGACAAATCATTAAAGACTAAATTTAGAAAATAATGGCAGACATTTCAGTTTCGGACTCCATACCCTTCAAAAGATGTGTGCTAATACAAAACTTGTTATTCTATCGACTTTCTAAGTTTGTAAGAGCAATATTTCAAAATTGTTCCAATTTTTTGACATTTGTTCCACTTTTAAAATGGCTTTGTCCAGATTCCTTGCTCTAAGAGGCTGAGAGGAATGACTATTACTTAAAAAATCTGTAGTTCACTTGCATGATGCCGTAAAATATTGGGCACACACAAACAGTAAGAATACATTTTTTGTGTGTAAAATGCAAGTTTACTGTTTTTTTTCTGATTATTCATATAAAATTTTGTATTTCTAATTTTCTGTCTAATATTTTCCATCTTGGACTGTACAGTTTATTATTCTAAATTGTATATTTCAGTAAATGGGTAATAACACTGTGACCCAATAGGACATGACAGGAGGCTCAGACATTGCAGAGGTCAGTTAAAATACCATAGTACAGAAGAATTAACCAATGTACTGTTAAATGTAATATTTCAGTATACACAGCTGCTGCTTGTCCTCAAACTATGCTAGGCACACATCGGATGTATGCTGCTCTCTGTTAACTTATACAGAACAGAGCACAAAGCCAAGTCATGCATCGTAAATGTACCATGTTCACAGCAGAGCTGTAATGTGCTACACTAAAGTATACATGATAGTGCAGACAGCCACGATCTTTACTGTAAATGTACCATGTACATAGCAGAGCTGTACTGTGCTACATTAAGGTATACAGGATAGTGCACACAGCCACGTCTTGTACTGTAAATACAGCAGAGCTGTACTGTGCTACACTAATGTATAGAGGATAGTGCACACAGTCCCGTCTTGTACTGTAAATGTACCATGTACACATCATAGCTGTACTGTGCTACACTGACGTATACAGGGTAGTGCACACAGACACATCTAATACTGTAAATGTACCATGTACACAGCAGAGCTGTACTGTGCTACACTAATGTATACAGGAGTGTGCACACAGCCACGTCTTGTACTGTGAATGTACCATGTATGCAGCAGAGCTGTAATGTGCTACACTAATGTATACAGGATAATGCAAACAGCTAGGTCTTGTACTGTGAATGTACCATGTATATAGCAGGGCTGTACTGTGCTACACTAACGTATACAGGAATGTATACAGGATAGCGCACACAGCCACATCTTGTACTGTAAATGTACCATGTACACAGCAGAGCTGACCTGTACAAGACTAACATATACAGGATAGTGCACACAGCAAGATCTTGTACTATAAATGTACCATCTACATAGGGGAGCTGCACCGTACTAAACTAATGTATACAGAATAGTGCACATAGCCACATTTTGTACTGTAAATGCACCATGTATGCAGGAGAGATGCACTGTGCTAGACTAACATATACAGGATAGTGCACACAGCCATGTATTGCACTGTAAATGTACCATGTACACATGAGAGCTGCACTGTGCTACACTAATGTATACAGGATAGAGCACACATCTAGGTCTTGTACTGTAAATGTACCATGTACACAGCAGAGCTGCACTGTGCTACACTAATGTATACAGGATAGTGCACACAGCCATGTCTTGTACTGTAAATGTATCATGTACACAGCAGAGCTGTACTGTGCTACACTAACATATACAAAGTAGTGCACAGAGCCACTTCTTATACTGTAAATGTACCATGTGCATAGCAGAGCTGTACTGCGCTACACTAATTTATACAGGATAGTGCACACAGCCACATCTTGTACTGTAAATGTACCATGTACAGAGCAGAACTGTACTGTGCTACCCTAACATATACAGGATAGTGCACACAGCTAGGTCTTGTACTCTAAATGTACTGTGTACACAGCAGAGCTATACTGTGCTACATTAACTTATACATGACAGTCCACACAGCCACGTCTTGTACTGTAAATGTACCATGTACACAGCAGAGCTGTACTGTGCTACACTAATGTATACCGGATAGTGCACACAGCTAGGTCTTGTACTGTAAACATACTATGTACACAGCAGAGCTGTACTGTGCTAAATTAACTTATACATGACAGTCCACACAGCCACGTCTTGTACTGTAAATGTACCATGTACACAGCAGAGCTGCACTGTGCTACATTAATGTATACAGGATAGTGCACACAGCTAGGTCTTGTACTGTAAATGTACCATGTACAGAGCAGAGCTGTACTATGCTACACTAATGTATACAGGATAGTGCACACAGCCACATCTTGTACTGTAAATGTACTGTGTACACAGCAGAGCTATACTGTGCTACATTAACTTTTACATGACAGTCCACACAGCCATGTCTTGTACTATAAATATACCATGTACACAGCAGAGTTGTACTGTGCTATACTAACATATACAGGATAGTGCACACAGCCATGTCTTGTACTGTAAACATACCATGTACACAGCAGAGCTGTACTGTGCTATACCAACATATACAGGATAGTGCACACAGCTAGGTGTTGTACTATAAATGTACCGTGTACGTAGGAGAGCTGCACTGTGCTAGACTAACATATACAGAATAGTGCACAGAGCCACTTCTTGTACTGTGAATGTACCATGTACACAGCAGAGCTGTACTGCACTACACTCATTTATACTGAATAATGCACACAGCCACATATTGTACTGTAAATGTACCATGTACAGAGCAGAACTGTACTGTGCTACTCTAACATATACAGGATAGTGCACACCGCTAGGTCTTGTACTCTAAATGTACCATGTACACAGCAGAGCTATACTGTGCTACATTAACTTATACTTGACAGTCCACACAGCCACGTCTTGTACTGTAAATGTACCATGTACACAACAGAGCTGTACTGTGCTACACTAATGTATACAGGATAGTGCACACAGCTAGGTCTTGTACTGTAAATGTACTATGTACACAGCAGAGCTGTAATGTGCTACACTAACATATACAGTATAGTGTACACAGCTAGGTCTTGTACTGTAAATGTACCATGTACAGAGCAGAGCTGTACTATGCTACACTAATGTATACAGGATAGTGCACACAGCCACGTCTTGTACTTTAAATGTACTGTGTACACAGCAGAGCTGTACTGTGCTACATTAAGTTTTACATGACAGTCCACACAGCCACGTCTTGTACTGTAAATGTACCATGTACACAGCAGAGCTGTACTGTGCTACACTAACATATAGAGAATAGAGCACAGGACTAGGTCTTGTACTATAAATGTACCATGTACATAGGAGAGCTGCACTGTGCTAGACTAATGTATACAGGATAGTACCCACAGCCATGTCTTGTACTGTAAATGTACCAAGTACACAGCAGAGCTATATTGTGCTACATTAACTTATACATGACAGTGCTCATAGACATAACTTTTCCTATAAATTTGTTTAGTTAAGCACACAGCAGTCATGTGCTGTGTCCTATTAAAGATAACAGGGCAGTGAGCAGTGTTACATTTTGCCATGTAAATGTGCTACACCCACAGTGGAAGAATATTGTACTCAGCAGAGCTGTACTGTGTTTCATTAAGCTATACAGTGAACTTATGCAACCAAAATGTGTCCTGTAAATCAGCTAGGTTAGTAAAAATTAAATGAAGTAAAACAAGGCAGTAAGTCTATTGAAAATGTGTTGTGTTAAGTGTGTTACTGACAGCAGAGCTGTAGCCTGCTGTGTTAACATATTCAACACATTGTGCACAAACAGAATTGGGTACAAATTTGGGCTGAACTCTGATGTATTAAGTACTGTAATATAGCAATCATAGTCACAGCTTGCCCTATCACTGTGATAGATGTCAATGTTTTGTATGCCAAGGCTGTGTTTTCAGATGCAAATTGTTTTGTAAAATACTTGTTCAGAAATAGATGCTTAGTGATGTCATTCAGCATTTTAGATATTTATTAATTCATTCTTTATCTTTTGTTGATCAAAGCCTTGCAACTGTTGAAATAACTTCAAAAATAGCAGTAAATAGTTGTACAATGTTCTATAAACGGTGAAATGGGGATAAAAGATAGGAAGGGAATTACTCCTCCTTTTTACTCACAAGCTGACCTTCAGCTGGAGTACAGCCTGCATTTCTGGTAGTATTGAAGGACAACAGAGGCTACAGTTTTGGCACTGTATAGGCAGAGGTAATAAAGATGGTTCAGAAAAGGAGATATGACATAAGAAGAGTAGAGGCAAGTGAAGGTCAACTCTTATTCATTAAAATGATCCTAGAAAGAAATAATAGTTAATTATAACTATAATAATAGTTGATTATAACTAAAATAGTTAATTATAACTTAAAATAATAATAATAATAGTAATAATAATAAGAAGAATAAGAATAATGTTGCTTTGTTTGGATAATCTAGCGTGGTGAATCTATTTCATTTCTAGTTCACCAACCACACAATTTATAAACTTAATTGAGCACATATTTGGCTTCCTGTGTTAGTAACATTGAAATAGGCTTAGCGACTGCAGTTTTGTTTAGTCTGTAAACTTAATTATCTGCATATAAGGCCTCCTGTGGTGGTAACCTCTAAAATATACTTAGCTACTGCAGTTTTGTTTATTTTCTTACATAAATGAGCGTGAAAAATCCACTTTGTATCTAGCTAAATAACCACGCTATCTATAACCTCAATTAACTCTGTAAAAGGCCTCCTGTGCTGGTAACTTTTACAAGGTGTGTAGCAACTGCAGTAATGTTTACTTTGTCACATAAGTGAGCGAGGTGACTCCATTTTTCCCTAAGTCGCTATTTACACAAGATTACTATAGAATATCTGATAAAAGGAATCAACCCTGCATTCTTGCCTTTAGAATGCATTCAGCTTTTCTCTCATTTTGTCAATTTACATGCAGACTTTTCCACTCACTTGCTGCAATACCTGTTTTTGTCTCATTTATATTTAGCTGCTTCAGCACTGGGTTTATTACCCTATACTGTGGAGTCACTTACAACTATTGTTGGTAGATTTCTGTGATAAAAAGACTGTGATAAAAGCATACTCCTTTGTATCTTAGGACCATACAGCATTGTATGTTCAAATGTATTCTTGTACACGAGCCTTTAGGTACGGTAACCTCTCCTTATTCCAGCTCTCTTCTTTTCTAATCTGTAACCCTCCATATTCCATTTATAGGCTAGCCAGATTTCACTGAAGGTGAAACCTGCTCACACCGTGCCCAGCTGACTGCAGTCGTGTGCCTTGCATTTTCCCCCATGGAGAACTCAACATAAAACATATTCACAGACTACCAAAGGTCTCTCCCAGATTCCCCTCTACATTTTTGTAAAGCTTTGTCTAGAGTAGAGAATATTTTCGGTAGTGACCTTAGAGCATAAAGACTTTTATATTAAGTGTATTAAACAAATATTCTGTTGTTCCATAGCAATCACATTTCTATAGCTCCACCAGAACTGCTCCTTAAAGGCCCCCTGCCTCTAGTTTACTGCTGGTATTTCTTAAACTCTTCCTTTATGCTCATATGTCTGTTTCTGACTTAACCCACTTGTAAACCTATTTTCTTCCTACATACTGTCTTTTTCTAAACCTCTGCAATCTGTATTATCCTCCCCTCCTCCCCACTACTTATCTGTACTCCTCCTTCAACTGAAAGTTGTTCTTCCATTCTCTTCTTGCTTGGTGTTGCCCCACTCCATTTGCCCTTTGGGCGAACTCTGCTCCCCTACCCTGCCCCCAAATTCCACCCACCCCCACTACACCTACTTTTATTCTGACCACTTTTCCCTCCCGCTTCTTCCTTCTATCCAACCAATATCCCCCTCCTACTACCAGACTCAACCACACTTCTATAAATCCTATAAAGCTTAACATATCATACATACACCCTCTTACTATGCACTTTTTACTACTCCAAATCCTCCATATCCCCTTTATCCTCTTACTGTTTCTAATCCTATTACACCATGCTACCTCCTAAACCACCAGCCAACTTCCCCCTCCTTTCTGTCCCACACCCCCACTCACAACCACCATCCTTACCCCACAAAGACACACTTTCACACAATTTACTCCTCTTTAGTCCAGCCCAACCTACCCCATTACCTCAACCTAAAAAGTATACCCTCCTCTATAAAACATCATATACCTAAACTTATATTACACTGTCCAGAATACTTAAAAAGCAAAGCAAACCTCCTACTACTTTCATTCTTTAACATCCTCTGTCTAGCAGGGGATACACACCCCAACCTTGGACCTAATACATCCACTAAACTCAATCCCCCAGTCACAAGCTATATGTCCAACCATAAAAACCTTAAACTCTTTACAATCAATGCCCAGAGTCTCAAAAATAAAACATCCCACTTTCATGCCTGACTAATCCACAACCTGCCTAATATTGTTGCCATCTCTGATACATGGCTTAAAACCCACATCTCTGACTCTGAAATCATACCCCCAGGGTGTCAAGCCCTCAGATATGATCCCTTATACAGGAAAGGCAGATGTGTAACCTTAATCTACTCTAACCTACTGCCCATTGCTACATTCCCAAATTCCATTCCTCAGTTCAACAATGCAGAGCTAGTAATAGGATTACTAAAAATGAATAACCATAAAAGCATTTGTATCATGGCCTTTTACATCCCACCTGGAAATAATACCACAACCCTTGAAGAAATCCTCCTATTGTCCTCAACTAATGTTAAGTTTGAGACCTATATACTAGGCGATGTAAATATAGATTGGAACAAAATTGATAACTCTAATCCCAACCTATCAATCTATTCAACTTTACCTAAGTAACCAACTCCATTACTAGACCCAAAACTATCCCCCTGGTTCCACTCTTGACTGGATCCTAGTCACCCATTCAAATAAAATCTCAAACTCTGGCACTATTCCAGATTCCATTAGTGACCACCTGCCAGCTTTCTTCCACCGAGCAACCTACTCCCCACCTTACCTACACCAATGCATTCACACATATAACCTTAGTAACTTTGACCCCACATATTTCTATGACTCCCTCAAATGAATAAACAGGAATACTCTAAAAACTCTCCCTCTAGACAATGCCATAGAATGTCTTAACTCTACCTTCTTAAATGCCCTAAACTCCCTAGCTCCACCAAGAACAAAAAAAATAAAAACCAATACCAGCCCATGGCTAACTAAAGATACCAAAAGATTTATGCAACAAAGAGACAAATCCTGGAAACTTTACCACCACAACAAACTCCCTGAAACCATTCTTAAATATAAACAACTCCATAACCGTTCTAAAAAACAAATTATCAAAGACAAAAAATCCAGCTATATTAAACTCCAGTCCAACCACTCCAAAAATACAGAAAATTCTGGAATTCAATTAACTCACTTCTCAACCCAGGTACTAAAAACAATCCCTGCCCTGACACCAGCAAATCTGATCCAGAAATAACATCTCTATTAAACTCCTTTTTTACCAACTCAATAGCAGAACTAACCAAGGCCTTTCCAAACAACAGTCCTTCCCCTCAACTGAACCCCTCTACCATGGCCACCACTCAACCTACTATCCCTAACTTTCTTCCCATATTTGAGCTTAAACCCATTTCTACCTTCTGCATAAAAACATACTCTCCAAACTATAACCTTGCTTCAATGCTCCTGACAATATTCCATCTTTCTTTCTCAAGACTGCCACAGGTGGAATTGTCCTCCCCATTAGCATCCTGAGCAATAGATCCATACAGGAATCCTATGTCCCCAAACTGTGATGTGCAGCCTTTATTCTACCTCTCCACAAAGGAGGCAAAAACAATAATATCTCAAATGTCTTCCCCATAGGTATCCTCTCCCCAATCTCAAAGATTCTGGAAAAATGCAACCACCTCCAACTCATGCCTTTCCTAACCTGAAACCAACTTTTATCACTCCAACTCAACACGGCTTCTGACCTGGCCATAGCACAATAACCATTCTTCTCTCTTTCTTAGATACAGTCAATCTAGCCCATAATTCTGAACAAATAGTATCAACAGTTCTATTAGATCTCTCCAAGGCATTTGACACTGTCTCCCACACCCATCTCCTGAGCCACCGTTCTAACCTTAATCTCTCTCAGAATACTCTATCCTGGTTCTCAAGTTACATGTCTGATAGATCTCAGGCTGTCAAATAGAGAAAAAGCACCTCACCTTTCCTATCTACCCCTACTGGTGTACCCCAGGGATCCATCCTTGGTCCAATGCTATTTAATATCTTTATCAATGATTTCCACTCCACCATACCTAACACCAAAATCATACAATATGTACATAACTCAGCTTTAGTCTGCTCCGCCTCTAACCTCCTCGAGCTCCAAAGACACAAACTGCCTTCTCTATCACTGAGAACTGGATGCTTCCAAACCACCTTTCTCTAAATGCTAACAAATCCAAAATATTGCTATTCTCTCCCTCAAAATCTTTCCCTCTTGATAAAAACTCCTTCCAAATTATCAGCCATAACAACTCTCCCATAGAGGTCATTCCCTTTATTAAATTACTTGGAGTAACTATAGATGAACACCTAAAATTTGATATCCACATACAGCAAAACATTAAAAAAAAACATCAAAAACTCAGCATGCTGTACAGAAACAACCACTTCCTCTCTCCTTCTACTACACATACTCTCGCTACTACCTATCTACTTCCCTCACTAATGTACGGCACTCCTTTACTAACTAACCTGTCGTCCTCTATCTCTTCCAAACTTGAAAGCTATTATAATAAAATTTCCAAATTCACCACCAAAGCCAAATACTCTTCCCATCATTGTACTGCCCTTCACTTGTTAAACTGGCTACAACTCTCCAGCTACCTAGACTACCTCCAACTTACTACAGCCCACAGGCTAATATTCAAAGCCACTAAACGCCCTGCACTCAGCAACATCCTACCACCATACACCCCACATAGAACTCTCAGATCTGAACACCAAAACCTAATCATTGTCCATAAATCTAAGCATCCTGCTGGACAACTTCTCCTATCATTTTCCTTAGCCAAAAAATGGATTCTCTTCCCCCTTCACTAAGGACTTCAGAAAACACTGATAACTTTAAATCTCAGCTCCATTTACATCTCCTCTAATTGGAAATGCAACTACATTCTCTCCGGGTCTATATTATAACCACAAAACCTCACATACGTGAATACAGAAACGTCAACACATATTGAGAGAACTGCGAAAACACCGAACGTCCTGAACTGTGAAATTCAAAATGTTGAATCGGCATACTTGGCCAACCCCACTGCCTGCTACATACTACCTACCCAAACAAAATAAATAATCCACATACATACACTTAACAAAACCCTACTTCAAACCCTAAACTAAAGCTTACATATATTACTATGCATGCACTTACCTTAACCCGCACCCTAACCCTAAGGTCGGTAACTATTGCACAACTACATTAAGGAGCTATACCCAAACAAAATAAATAATCCACATACATACACTTAACAAAACCCTACTTCTAACCCTAAACTAAAGCTTATATATATATTACTATATATGCACTTACCTTAACCCACACCCTAACCCTAAGGTCCATAACTATTGCACACTTACATTAAGGAGCTATACCAGAAAAGGCCCAACTATGATGATTTGACATTTCGAATTTTGTGCTTCAGGACGTTCAGGGTTTTCGTGGTTCACTCAATATGTGTCGACGTTTCCGTATTCATGCAACTGTGGTTTTGCGGTTGTAATAGGTAACCATTCTCCCCACCTAGCCTACTTTTACTTCACTCCATCTTGAATTTCTAAATATCTTGGCTCACTCTGAATGTTTGCTAATCCAAAGATACTGCTACCAATGTACATATTGTAAATAGTCTTCTCTCGTTTCTCTCTTCTCTTTGAAATGAACATATTATTGACATCGCCAAGATTTATATACTATGTAACTACTGTACAATATATGTCTCCAACTTGAAATGTATTTGTATTTTGTAACTGTTTTTGCTGAATCTTTAACTATACTATGTATTGTGGAGCTTTTCTCCCCGAGCCCCCACTGAAAATGGGCTCTCCAAGCCCAGTTGACCTCCCTGGTCATCAGACTGGAAATAAATAAATAAGTAATAAGATGGCCTGAAGTAGATAGTAAGATAATATGAACGGAAGATAGGTTTGATTGTGGTAGAAGAAAGTGCTTTTTCACAGAGGTTGTGCTAGAAATGTATAATTATTAGCTGAAATGGGTTGGTGAAGGGATATATTTAATGTGTTTTGAACTCTTGGAACAATGTGGTGGGATAGCTGCCTTATGCTAGCTGCAGCTTTTAGGCAGTCTTGATAGGCACAAAGCCTCCTCTTGCCAACTATGTTTGTATTATCTGGATTAGAACATTTATGTTTAATGGGCTAGTCTGCAGTCTACTCATGTTGACTGAGACATGGTATTCTTACTGGGTCTATATTACTTTGTTGAAGGTTCATTTTCATTAACCTTAGTTTATCGAACCATATACAATGAATGTTCACTTCTGCGAATGTTCAGTTCAACAAATGACTTTCTCAGGGAGAGTAACAAATTGCTCAGCATCAGAAATTTGCCCTTTCTCCCACTGTAGTGCAATCTTGGACTTGATATATATAGTTGGGGGGTGTGGGGTCGCAGCCCTCCCCACCTGGGTGGGTTTGAAGTACTATGCTTTGTGTGATGGTCTGAATGCTTGACAACTCATTACTTTCCCTGGGAAAGTAATTAATTGAACTGAACATTTGTGGAAATTAACGTTCGCTGTACATGGTTCAATGAATAAAGGATCATGGGAATGAACCTTTGATAAACTGATAAACCCATTCTTACTGACTTGGGGAAATTTTTTCCCCAAACTGCAGGGAACTTATCCTATTTTTGTGTGTTCTTTAGAGAGGGAGGTCCCATGGGACAGGTAGAATTTTGGAGAAAGAATTCCACTTACAGGGGCATCCTCTGGAAATACAGTGCAGCTTAATGAAAGTAATGATGCAGTAGATATTCAGGAGAAGAAAGAGTTTGCCTTGCAGAATATGGAGGTGTACTGAACAAAATATGAAACTGATCAAGTTACCTGAATCACAAACGGTTTTCACAACTTCATTTTGGGCAGATGTGATGTAATGGAGTGAGAATGAAAATACTTAGAGGGACACAAAAGGTATATGATAGTACAGATGTGATATTGGATGGAATTACTGTTTTGCTGAACATTCAGGTGTTACACTTATTGCTTCCTTGTCGTGCAATTCATGTAGCACAAATGGTTCACACTGTCAATACTGAAAAATATTCACATGATGGCTATTGTATTCTCAGGTCCCAGTTTTCAAGGAAACTGTTTTTATGTTTTTGTTTGTTTATAATTCTTTATTTATTTATGTATTTGCCTTTGCTAACTGGGAATGTTTTTTTATTTGCCTTTGCTTTAACTGGAAAAATCTGACCAGACAAAGCCCTTTCTGAGCCGAGGTCCCAGGAAAACAAAAAGCTCCACACTGTATCCATTTGAATAAGCTACGACAAAAAAGTACTATGCAACCCTTGGGATTGTATCTTTTAACACATGATCATCATTTTCTATACACTATATAGTATGCACAGCATGTTAGGCTCACACATCTATAAAACATAGTATATATAGCATATAAAATTTGCAGATATCAGCAGGACATTCAGCATTATTTTACAGTGTATGTTCACACTACCATTGTAACATTAGTACATGGACAGAAAATAAGGCATACATATATATTATCCAGACAGTTAAATTCACATTAGACTTGTAACCAGGATAATTCTATAATAGATAGCAGAGACTTTTGTCATATTTGTTTGATTTGACTGCATAAGGAAGGGACTTGGAAATGGTTTGGTACAAATGGAGGGCTGTTAGGTATGAATTCACTGGGAATGTAGACTATAGAAGGGTTAACGTTTAAAGTAAGCCTTAGTAATGGTGTTGGTGCAGGTATAGGACCATTTTCTTGAGAGGTACATCTTCAAAGAGATAGAAAATTGCAAATTAAATGATACGTTTTTGACATCTGTTTGGATGGAATTCTATAGTTTAGCAATATATGCGGAGAATAGACAATCACTGGTTATGATTATTTTTTAGATTGTTGAGTGAATAATAGGTGTTGGCTTCATGAGCTTAGCTCTGGGGGGGGGGGGGATACCATTTTAATAAGTGTTCAGTGGCAGGACATTGGTCTGGGGTATGCAGGATGTTGTGGGTAGCCTTAATATGAGGATAGGTTAGTAGATAAGATAACTCCAGTTGGTTAAGGGAGATATGTGTCACACAGTGATGTGTTGGGTTAACATGATTATTGCAGACTTTGATATTTTATTATAAGGTTGCTCAGTTTAGCTAGTTCAGAGGTCTTGATGTTAATAAAAATTGAAGTGGCATACAGGAAACTAGGGAGTAGAGAAATCTAAACTGCAGTCTTAAACAAATATACTGCTGAGAGACATTTCACTTTACAAGTATGCCCTACTTTAAGGATACTGTTTTGAACTACATGTTGGATGAGCCTATCAAATCTTAATCTATTGTCTTTTATTATTATTATTATTATTATTATTATTATTATTATTACTGGTACTTTTGTGTTTTGTGCTGTCTCAGTTTTAATACTATTGACTGATAGTTTTAGGTTGGGTTGGAGGTTAGTTTAACTTTATTTTGATTCAGGAATACTTTAGATTTTAAGAACAGTTTTCTTTTTTTGTAAATGAATGCTGCAGGTCATCTTGGAGCTGTTTGATTGAAGAGGTTGCAAATGTTATGTTGAGTCAGCTGAATATTGGATTAGATTTACTCCGTGAGATATTGTATGCATTATTTATAAATATATTAAAGAGTAAATGTCCTAATATTGTACCCAGTGTTAACTTTGAGGAGCTGACAGTTCATTGGTTCAGTGTACACACCATGTTTAGTGGCTGAGGTTACTTTTAAACCAGTAGATTGTATTGTTTGTGATGCTTAGTTTTTTGAAACTATGTAATACATTGGGAAGTAAAACTGTATCAAGGGTTTTGGAGATAAATAAAAATAAGGATGTGACTGCTTCATTTTGATTTTGTTTGGCATAAGTACAGTATATGGAAGTTACTAAGGCTGTTTCTAGGCTACAGCCTGGTCTAAATCCATGCTGTTTGGGTAGATAAGATAATATAACTGCAGGTCTGTAGGCTGTTAGTCCAAGTTATTTAACATACAATTGTTTCCAGTGTCTGGGGAATATACCTTCTTGAAGAGAATGACTGATAAGTATAGATACTGGGTATGCCATGGCTTCCGCAGTTAGGAGAGTTTACATTTTTTAATAATTTGTTTTGTTGTGGTGGTTGGAGTTGTGGTAAACAAGGAGGTAGTAGTCACAATGACTGCACTGCTTACTAATGAATTGGGCACATTGGTTGTATTAAGAGAGTTAGCAATATTTAGGCACTATGAATCAAATCTGCATGCCATGCTGCAGCTTGTACCATCTAAGAAGGGTAATGTGACTCTTCACCAGGTTGTTGAAGTTTATTGATGGTTGATCACAACTGCTTTGGACTTTTACTATGGCTTTCCTGTAGAGTAATATAATAATTTTTGTTTAACTTTTAGGATGGTATTCTTAGGTTTTGTATCAATCTTGTTGCAGATTGTTTATTGTTTTTCTTTCTAACTACCAAATTTCCATAATTTATTTCTGTTATGACTTAGTTTTTTAATCTAGTGTAAACCATGGTGCAGGACTTGATCTGACCCTTTTCCTGCATTGAAGGGCTAGAGTGTTGAACAAGCAGAAGAAGGCCATCTTGAAGTATCAGTATGTTATTTAAAGATAATGTTGTTAGTGATTTCAGTTTTTTATGTTTAAATATTGGCAGGAATGTTTCCTTATTGAATCTGATTGTGTTTCTGACAATTTCATTTATGTATTTGCTGTTTGTTTACCGGGATAGTCCATTGGGCCAGAAATGAGCCCATTTTCAATGGAGGCCCGGGGAGAAAAGCTCCTAATCCAATTTTATAACACAATATACAGTTTTACAGTATAAGACATACGTTTTTAGTTATACATAGTTTGTAATAAAAATCCACAATAGTTTGTAACTTATATACAAGTTTAACTGAGGTAATCAAAAGTAGTTTGTTGCTTTTACCTAGTTTATAGTATGAAAGAATACACATTCTCAGTATACTAAGGATCTAAGACTTACAGACTAGAAATAGTGAAAGTTTAAAGGAATGTACATTAATGGAGAGTAAATAAGAGCTGATAGCAGGAGTTGAGGAGGAAAGGACCTTACAAGTGCAGATGTGGGATAAGTTAGAGAGTTCAGAGGAAAAAGAGAACATATATAGTGGAGCTGAGAGCTAGGTTGAAGGGGAATGAATGTAGAGTAGGAACGTCGTGAAAGAAATACAGGAGGGGTGAGAACATGAGCATATCCAGCGAGAAGAAAGGTATGAGTGGAGCATGTTTTTAAAGGAAGAGTGGTTGTTGATGGTTTGAATTTGAGGTGGAAGAGAATTCCATAGTCTTGCTAGAGTGAAAGATAATAGAAGTATCCCCGGGCTCCATGTAGGCTTATACACTTCCAAAAGGTTTTGATTATTGGACCTAAGACGTCTGTTGGGCTGATGAATTTTAAGGGTAGAGGAAAGTGAGGGAAATTTAAAGGTTTGAAGATGAGGTTATGTGCAATAGAGAGCTGAATGTAAGAGAGATAGTTAGGGAGTTCCAACCAATTCAAGGAATGGAGAGCCTTGCAGTGGTGGGAGGAGGATTTAGATCCAATAGCAAACTTAGCAATCTTATTAAAGCAGGAAGAAAGACTGGACTTTAGAGAGTATTGAAGATTGGTAAGGAGAGGGGCACCATACATAAGAGAGGGAATAAGATAAGTGGTAGAGAGGGTGTGTTTGGTTGAGGGAGTGAGTAAGTGACTATCACGATATAACATACCCAGTTTTTGATGAGTTTTCTTAATATTAGTTTGTAGGTAGATGTCAAACTTTAGTTGGTTGTCAATAATGACTCCTAGAAGCTTTGAATGGGGAACTATTTCAACTGGGGTAGAGTTGTGGCTAGTTATGCAAAAAGAGAGATTATCTATTTTGGAGGATTTAGATGGTGTAAATATCATGATTTTTAGATTTTGAGAGGTTAAAAGCAAGGTGATTTTTCAGCATCCATGACTCAGTGCAAGAGAAGGCATCTTGGGTTAGTTTCAAGAGAGTGGGTAAGGATGTGGCAGAACAGATTATGGTAGAGTCATCAGCGTATTGTATTAGCTTGGCATTAGGAATACAGTGATGAAAGTCATTGATGAAGATGTTAAACAGTAGAGGGACCAGTATGGAACCTTGTGGGACACCTGTGAGATTGTGGATATTGCTAATTATGCTGATATACAGCCATATGGCAAACAAATGTCATGATCACTAATATTATCAACCTTAATTCCTACATGGAAAACTTTATTGAAGTCTTTCACTAGTAACTGGCCAGAATGATTTATTTTCCACTAAATTTATTTGCCCTTGTGGTCATAAGAATTAATTATATTAATCGATATGGATTAATAGCAAAGTGATTTTCTTTTATGTGCACACATTGAACAATCAATATTAAAAAATCACCTAGTATTATTGTTTAAAGTAATATAGTTGAAGTTTTCAATGACATTTTGTCTTCAGAAGTTAATTTGTTTGCATTGAGATATAGACAAAATTAATATAATATGGATTTTGCTTTTCTTTAATCTTCATTGAATGGGAGATTCAACAAGAGCTACAAAATAAATTCTTAAAAAATGTGCAATCCCCATGCATTGTGCACTTGATCTAAAATCATTTGTATATTTTACCTCTAAGCTTTTTAAATTTTTTTTATGATCTGTTGCATTGCCTTGCTAATATGTGGTCAATTCTTTTTCAATGTTAAACAAATGCTGGGGAATTGCCAGTGCCTATTCCCATATTCAACTTCACCTATCTGCAGTTAAAAGCTTACTGTAGCATGCTCTGATAGAACAATTGGATGAGTGACTACTCTTTTTATGAGATAGCTGTGCATAGAATCTATACAATCTTGCCTATACATTATGCTTCTTAGAATAATAGGTGAATTTTTTTTTTCATTTTATTACCCACATGCCATCCACCAGCCCATAAAGTTTACAAATATCTTTTAACAATATGCCTTCTTGTGCTACCTTTTGCCTTCTTGAGCCTTTGCCCACATTGTCCTGACTATCAACAGTATTCCATTCCCCTGCTAGAATCAATGTTTTGATGGAAACTTATTATTTCTTCTAGTAACACCTTTAGTGTCTGCCATGTAGTCCTTGGGAGAATGTAGACTGAGGCAAAGGTTATAGGATTACTGTGAATATACCCCTTTGCTGCCACACATTTGTCCATGATGTCTATATTTTCATCCTTCACTTTCAGAAAAGAACAAATATGTATATAGATTCGTGCTCCTCTCTTTCACTCCCTTTGATGTGTCACTGCATACCCTTCTCTAAAGCCCCTCTTAACCAGTTGCTGATATTCATCTTCTGATTGATGAATTTATTGTAATAATGTTATCTGGGGTTTTATCCCATTAATGTATGCTAGGGCATTTTCTAACTTCTGACCATCTGACAGGTCGATTAAGTGCTAATAGTGAAACTGATTTTAGTGTCATGCTCTAAAATTTCTCCTGCCCACTTACTTACTTCACAGTTATTTTTGCCCTGATCCTAACATGCAACATGTGCACTTTTTACTATAAGAAGTCAGTCAATGACATGATGTACTTAGACTGAAGTAGAAGTGTGTCTGATGATGTGGTGTGGGTTTACTGATGTATATGAGAGGGAGGGATTTTGATTACTAGAAGATGATAGTGAGTGGTGTCTCTCTGGTTATAAGAGTCTCCAGTATCTTCTGCCTTACTTAATTGGAAGACCCCATTGCCATTTATTTCTCTCCACTGGTAAAATATTTTTCTTCACTACCCTACTGAAGTTACCATTATTTTCTGCTGCCCTTCCTTTTACCTGATGTCAGTGATAACCACCCCCTGCTACCCTAACCCCCTTCCCCACTGTTAGTGGTAAGTGTACTATGTCACCCCTTACCCTATGAGGCCGATAGTGATTTGTCCATAGCTGTCTTAATCCTTCCCTCTTGTAAAAGATGATAGTTGTGTGCTGTTTCTGTCTCTCCCACATAAGTGATGAGAGCCCTCTCTTATCTTAGCCCTCCCCTTCAGTTAGCGACGTGTCCCCTTCTGATAAAACTCTTTCCTCCTGTCTGAGTTAACTGTAATATGCTAATCTATGTATCCCAAAATCAGGGAAATGTTTTGTAATGCTCTAATTAACATTTTTTGCTGAGTAAAACCTCCCCTCATGTTAGTGATAACAATCCTGTGTTGCTGTTTCCCCTTCACTCAGTGATAAATGTTCTCTGCTAGCCTAATGCTCCGCTCCATTTAATAGAACAACAATTCTGTTACAGATCAATGGCATCTGCTGCCCTAAACCTCCCCTGTTGTTAGTGATAAGCATCCTGTGTTGCTCTTAATTCCTCCCTCATGTTATTGATAACCATGTTCTTCGGCCTAAGTCTGCCCTCATCATCATCAGAATCAGAATCACATTTATTAGTCAAGTATGCATGCATACAAGGAATCTGACTCTAGTTTCAGTGACTCTCCAAGCATGAATTAGATAAATGACATACATGCAACTATTAAGACCAAGACAAAAAAGTAAATATAGATATACATACTGTATACATACAAGGTGCAAAGTGCAACTCAGTGCAGGAAAAACTGAAATAAACTCTGAAAGAAACAAGTATTAAAAATATGTAAACAATACTGCAGAATCATCAGAGGCTTGGGAAAAAAACACCCCAAACTAATAAGCTGAGTTAAAACCATTTATGAAGTTGATGGCCTATGGAAAAAAAACAGTTCTTATGTCTATTTGTTTTGATGCATATTAATCTATAATGTCTGTGATAATAGGTTCATAGGTTCATAGGCTGGTACTAGGCTATGGCTAGGGCCTATGCAAGCCTAGCCATAACAATTCCCCGGATATTTCTTCCCACAATATTTACTTCTCCAGGCCCCTGTCTAGCAGGGTGACTGACATGATCCCCGGGGTGAATTTTCTATCTTCCATCCAATCATCAAGGTTCCTTTTGAAGAGGGCCAATGAGGCGCACTGCTTGATATGTATGAGCAGTCTATTCCAGAGTATGGGGAGTCTCCGGGTCAGGAACCTATCCCTCCAGCATGTTTTGTTCATTGTGATGACAAGATTTAGATCCCTGAAGCTTGTGACTCTGAGGGACTGGAATTTCTTTAAGTGGAGCATGTCCAACAGCTCAGGGTTTGACATGGCCTTGTATGTTAAGCAGAGATCGCTTTGAGTAGACAATATGCCACTGAGTATAGCTGGAGTTTTTTTAGATGGTCAGTATATGGCATCTGCTTTAGGCCTGTGATTCTTTTAGTGAAGTATTTCTGTGGCCTTTCCGGCTGTTGCAGATGTCTTGTGAGGTACATACCAAATGGGGCATTATACTCTATAATGGGTCTAATGAGGGATGAGTACAGTGGGAAAATGACCTCCTTTTTTCTGGATGAAAAGCCCTTAGTGATGAGGTGTGCCACATAGAAGGATTTCCTGACTGTTGTGGCAATGTGGTTATCGAAAGTGAGACCACTGTCCACCTGTGTGCCTAAGTCTCTCATCACACTTTCGATGTTTAGTGTCTTGCCATCTATGTGGTAATTCATGGGTACATGTTTTTTTTCCAAAGGGGATAACTATGCATTTCTTGGCATTAAGCTTGAGCCCATGGCACTGGCACCAGGCATCTGTTTCTGTAAGGCCCTTTTGTAGAATATCCACATCATTTTGGGATTCAATAATGACTCCCAGTTTGCAGTCATCTGCAAACTTTGTTAGCCAGAGTCCCTTAGTGTTGGCCTGTACTTCAGAGAAGTAGATGCCAAACAAGAGTGGTCCCAGGACTGAACCCTGAGGTACTTCACTTGTCACTTGTCTGGAGCTGGATTTGGAGTTGGCTACTGTTACTGTCTGGGTTCTATCAGTAAGCCAGTTAGCAACCCATCGAGTGACGTAGGGATTTATGCCCAGCTTAGTAAGTTTATCTATTATTCCAGAGTGGGGGATGGTGTCAAAGGCCTTGGCGCAGCTCAGATAGGCTGTGTGGACTGCCTTACCCTCATCCACAGCTCTGGAGACTGATTCAAAGAAGTCAATCAGATTCAGGAGACAAGATCGGCCCTTCACAAACCCAAACTGGGTGGGGTCCAGTGTTTGAAGGTTGCCAATGTCTTTGTTTATAAGTTCCATGATAATGCGTTCCATGCCCTTGCAAATCAGGCTTGTCAGACTGATGGGACGGTAGTTCCCGGGATCCAAGGTGGATCCTCCCTTGTGGAGCGGGATAACTGTAACTGTGCATCACTCAGTGGGCACGAAGCCTGAGGTGAGGCTATGATTAAACATGACACTTAGGTGAGGTGCCAGTTCATTTTGTAGTTCATGTAGTACACAGCCTGGGATGTCATCTGGTCCCATGGATGCTGTATTCTTAGCTTTGGAGAGTGCGGTTTCTACCTGTGTGGCCGTGATTATCGGAATTTGGCAATCTTTTCGTATTGAGATGGGCCCTTTAGAGGGTGAGAGTGGGATGAAGTTGGCACTAAATCGAACTGCCAGGATATTGGCAATATCCTTGGGATCACTATATTTAATGCCATTCTGTTGTAACTTAGAGCAGATCTGAGCATTGCCATTTAGATTCTTGACATAACTAT
This sequence comes from Protopterus annectens, assembly GCF_019279795.1. Lineage (NCBI taxonomy): Eukaryota > Metazoa > Chordata > Ceratodontiformes > Protopteridae > Protopterus > Protopterus annectens. The sequence goes on from NC_056742.1 coordinate 454,857,701, forward strand.
AGAATGCCTTGTGGTTGTCGTTGGAATCTTTGACAATTTTATTTTCGTAACTAGCTTTTGAGGATTTTATGAGGGATCTTAGCTTCTTACTGAGGCTGGTGAGGGAGTTTTTTGCATCCTGGGATTTTCCACTTTTTTGCAACAGTTTCTTCCTTCTGTTGTATAGTTTGTTTATAGCAGGGGGATCACCAGATTGGCGTCCTTTTTTTGGAGAAGAGCATCTTGGTTCTATTTGGAATGGCACGATTCATGCACGAGTGGATGTGCTCGTACAGTGCCTTAGTGTAGGATTCTGCAGTCAAACTTCCAGATCCCGTCTGCTTGGGTGTTGTGAAGTTTGTCACTTCTGACTTTAGAAGCTTGAAGTTGGCTTTGAAGAAGTTTTTTAAGGAGGTTTCCTTACTGGGGGGTGGGGGTGGGATGTGGATGTCAAGGGTGATTTGCTTATGGTCAGACCTGACCAATGAGGGGGTGACCACTGGTGTGGAGCATCTATCTCCCATGTTGGTAATGACCAGGTCTAGGATATTGGAGCCCCTGGTGGGACAATGGATTAGTTGATCCAGGGCATTGGAATTTATGAATTCCAAGAACCGTTGGGAAAAGGAGTTGGTACCTGTGTAGTTTTCCCAATTAATGGCAGGGTAGTTGAAATCACCCAGTATTAGGGTGTTTGCTTGTATCTTAATATTTTCCAGTATGTTTAGAAAGGTGTAGTGGGAATCTTGGGGCATGGTTGGGGATCTGTAGCAAGCTACAATTTGGATTGCAGTCTTACCTAGTGTTAGTTGCACCTGGAGAATTTCAGATGCATTGTGTTGGGCATAAGTTCCATTTCTACCCTAACCCTCCTTTTCATTTAAAGTTGCATTTCCCTCTTCTGTTGCTCTCAGGTGCTATCAGTAACAGTCTTCTTGGTATGACATCCCCCGATTTGTGATGTGTGCTCTGCCAATATAACTTTCCTTACTCAAAATTAATAAGTCTTCTGCTATTAAATACGTATGTCTCCTTTAGCTTTAACCCTCCACTCCTGTTAGTTTGAAGTGTCCACTGCTGTGTTCTCTTATTCATTAGTGTCCCAGGTTTATTAAACCAGCTACTAGTTATTAGTTTCCACTACAGCCTTAACCCTTGACTCCTGTTAGTTATTAGTGTGCCACTCTACCCTAATCCTCAACTCCTGTTACTTATTAGTGTCTCGCACTACCCTAACCCTCAACTCCAGTTAGTTGCTAGTGTCCTACTCTACCCTAACCCTCCCCTCCAATTAGTTATTAATATCCTGCTCAACCCTAACCATCACTTCCTGTTAGTTATTAGTGTCCCGCTCTACCCTAACCATCACCTCCTGTTAGTTATTAGTGTCCCGCTCTACCCTAACTATCACCTCCTGTTAGTTATTAGTGTCCCGCTCTACCCTAACCATCACCTCCTGTTAGTTATTAGTGTCCCGCTCTACCCAAACCATCACCTCCCGTTAGTTATTAGTGTCCCGCTCTACAATAACCCTCACTTCCTGTTAGGTGTTAGTATCATGCTCTACCTGAATCCCAGCATCTGGTTTCTTACAAGTGTCCCGCTCTACCCTAACCTTCACCTCCTGTTAGATATTAGTGTCCTGCTCTAACCTAATCCTCACCTCCTGTTAGATATTAGTGTCACACTCTACTCAAACCCTCACCCCCTGTTAGTTGTTAGTGTCCTGCTCTACCCTAACTCTCCCATCCTGTTAGTTTTTAGAGTCCCGCTCTACCCTAACCCTCCCATCCTGTTTATTAGTGTCCCCCTCTACCCTAACCCTCTCCTCCTGTTAGTTAAGCATCCCATTCTACCCTAACCCTGGCCTCCTGTTGGTTATCAGCATCCTACTCTATCCTAACCATCACCTCCTATTAGTTATTAGTGTCCTACTCTACCCTAACCATCACCTCCTGTTAGTTATCAGCCTTCCGCTCTACCCCAGCCCTCAGCTCCTGTTAGTTACTACTGTCATTCTCTACCATAATTCTCAACTCCTGTTAGTTATTAGTGACCTGCTCAACCCTAACCCTCGCCTCCTGTTAGTTATTGGTGTCCCGCCTACCATAACCCTCACATCCTATTAGTTATTAGTGTCAGCTCTAAGTGAATCCGAGCCTCTGGTTACTTACAAGAGTCCCACTCTACCCTAACCCTCAGCTCCTGTTAGTGTCCCACTCTACCCTAACCCTCACCTCCTGTTAGTTATTAGTGTCCCGCCTACCATAACCCTCACATCCTATTAGTTATTAGTGTCATCTCTAAATGAATCCCAGCCTCTGTTTACTTACAAGAGTCCCACTCTACCCTAACCCTCAGCTCCTGTTAGTTAGTGCCCCACTCTACCTTAAACCTTGCCTCCTGTTAGTTGCTAGTGGCCTACTCTACTGTAATCATCACCTCTTGTTATTTTTCAGTGGCCTGCTCTAAGCTAACCATCACCTCTTGTTAGTTATTGGTGTCCACTCTACCCTAACCTTCACCTCCTCTTAGTTATTAGTGTCCTGCTTGACCCTAGCCCTCACCTCCTGTTAGTCATTTGTGTCCCGCTCTACCCTAACTCTCACCTACTGTTAGTTATTAATGTCACCCTCTACTATAACCCTCGTCTCATGTTAGTTAATAGTGTCCATCAATTTAGTAATCCTCGCCTCCTGTTAATTACTACTGGCCCGCACTACCTTAACCCTCAATTCCCATTAGTTATTAGTGTCATCCTCTACCATAACCCTCGTCTCATCTTAGATAACAGTGTCTATCTCTTCATTAATCCTCATCTCCTGTTAGTTATTACTGGCCCACACTACCCTAACTCTCACTTCCCGTTAGTTATCAGTGTTCTGTTCTACCCTAACCCTCATCTACTGTTAGTTATTAGTGTCCCACTCTACCCTAACCCTCATCTCCTGTTAGTTGTTAGTGATCCATCCTACCTTAACCCTTACCTCCTGTTAGTTTTTAGTGCCCCCCTCTACTCTAACCCTCACTTCCTGTTAGGTATTAGTGTCAAGCTCTACCCTAACCCTCACCCCCCCTGTTAGTTATTATTGTCCGGTTCTACCCTAACCCTCACCCCCTGTTAGTTGTTAGTGTCCCCCTCTACTCTAACCCTCACTTCCTGTTAGTTATTAGTGTTCCGCTCTACCCTAACCCCCATCTCCTGTTAGTTATTAGTGTTCTGCTCTACCCTAACCCTCGTCTCCTGTTAGTTGTTAGTGTCCCACCCTACCCTAATCCTCACCTCCTGTTAGGTATTATAGTCCTGCTCTACCCTAACCCTCACACCCTGTTAGTTATCAGTGTCTCGCTCTACCATAAACCTCACATCCTGTTAGTTATTAGTGTCAAGCTCTACCTGAACCCCAGCCTCTGGTTACTTACATGTGCCCCGCTGTACCCTAGCCCTCACCCCCTGTTAGTTATTAGTGTCCCACTCTACCCTAACCCTCACCTCCTGTTAGTTATTAGTTTCCCACTCTATCCAAACCCTCACCTGCTGTTAGTTATTAGTGTCTCGCTGTACTCTAACCCTCCACTCCTGTTGGTTATTAGTGTCCTGCTCTACCCTAACCCTCACCTGCTGTTAGTTATTAGTGGCCTGTACTACCCTAACCCTCACTTCCCGTTAGTTATTAGTGTTCTGCTCTACCCTAACCCTCACTTCCCGTTAGTTATTAGTGTCTCGCTCTACCCTAACCTCACTCCCTGTTAGTTATTAGTGTCCCGCTCTAACCTAACTGTAGCTTCCTGTTAGATATTAGTGCCCTGCTCTACCTTAACCCTACCATCCTGTTAGATATTGGTGTGCTGATCTACCCTAATCCTCCCATCCTGTTAGTTATTACTGTCCCACTCTACCCTAACTGTCTCATCCTGTTAGTTATTAGTGTGAAGCTTTACCCTATCCTACACCTCCTGTTAGTTATTACTATCTCGCTCTACCGTAACCCTAGCATCCTGTTAGTTATTAGTGTCCCACTCTACCCTAACCCTTGCCTCCTGGTAGTTATTAGTATCCAGATCTACCCTAACCCTCAGTTCCTGTTAGCTATTAGTATCAGGCTCATCCCAAACCCCAGCCTCCGGTTACTAACAAGCATCCTGCTCTACCCTAACCATTACCTCCTGTTAGTTATTACTGTCCCACTCTACCCTAACCATCAGCTCCTGTAGTTAATAGTGTCATGCTCTACCATAACCCTCACCTACTCTTAATTTCTTGTGTCCCTCTCTACTGAAATCCTTGCCTCCTGTTTGCCATTTGTGGCCTGCTCTACCCTAGCCCTCACCTCCTGTTTCTTATTAGTGTCCAAATCTACCATAACTCTAGCCTCCTGTTAGGTATTAGTGTCATGCTCTACCATAACGTTTGCCTCCTGTTAGTTATTAGTGTCCCACTCTTGCCAAACCCTTGCCTCCTGTTAGTTATTAGTGTCCCCTCCACCATAACCCTCTCCTGCTGTTAGTTATTAGTGTCCAGCTGTACCCTAACCCTCACTTTCTGTTAGTTATTAGTGTCCCCTCCACCATAACCCTCTCCTGCTGTTAGTTATTAGTGTCCAGCTGTACCCTAACCCTCACTTTCTGTTAGTTATTAGTGTCCCCTCCACCATAACCCTCTCCTGCTGTTAGTTATTAGTGTCTAGCTGTACCCTAACCCTCACTTTCTGTTAGTTATTAGTGTCCCCTCCACCATAACCCTCTCCTGCTGTTAGTTATTAGTGTCTAGCTGTACCCTAACCCTCACTTTATGTTAGTTATTAGTGTCCCCTCCACCATAACCCTCTCCTGATGTTAGTTATTAGTGTCTAGCTGTACCCTAACCCTCACTTTCTGTTAGTTATTAGTGTCCCCTCCACCATAACCCTCTCCTGCTGTTAGTTATTAGTGTCCAGCTGTACCCTAACCCTCACTTTCTGTTAGTTATTAGTGTCCCCTCCACCATAACCCTCTCCTGCTGTTAGTTATTAGTGTCCAGCTGTACCCTAACCCTCACTTTCTGTTAGTTATCAGCATCATGCTCTACATGAAACCCAGCCTTCAGTTACTTACAAGCATCCCACTCAACCCTAATCCTCACCTCCTGTTAGTTAGTGTTCCACTCTACCCTAACCCTTGCCTCCTGTTATTTGCTAGTGCCCTACTCTACCCTAACTACCACCTCTTGTCAGTTATTGGTGTCCCACTCTACCCTAACCCTTGCCTCCTGTTATTTATTACTGTCCCACTCTGCCCTAATCCCTGCCTCAATTTAGATATTAGTGTCATAGTATACCCTATCTCCAGCCTCCTGTTAGTTACTAGTGTGCCACTCTACCCTAACCCTCACCTACGTTTAGATATTAATGTCCAGTTCTACACTAGATAATAATGTCCAACTCTACCCTAACCCTCAACTCCTATTAGTTATTAGGTTTTGGCTCTACCCTAACCCTCTCATCCTGTTACTTTTTAGTTTCCTGCTCTTCACTAACCCTTGCTTCCTGTTATTTGTGTCCCACTCCATCCTAACCCTCCCATCCTGTTAGTCATTAGTGTTCCGCTTTACCCTAACCCTTGCCTCCTGTTAGTTATTGGTGTTCCACTCTACTTTAACCCCTGCCTCCTGTTAGTTATTAATGTGCTGCTCTACCCTAACCCTCTCCTCCTGTTAGTTATTCATCTCCCGACCTATGCTAACCCTCACCTCTGTGTGCTGCTCTACACTAAACCTCACCTCCTGTTAGTTGTTAGTATCCTGCTCTAGCCTAACCCTTGCTTCCTGTTAGTTATTGGTGTTCCACTCTACCCTAACCCTCACCTCCTGTTAGTTATTAGTGCCTCACTCTTCCCTAACCCTTGCCTCCTGTTAGTTATTAGTGTGCCGCTCTACCCTAACCCTTGCCTTCTGTTAGTTATTAGGGTTGTCTTCTGGCCTAACCATCCCCTGCTGCCTTCCTAGCAATTGCTAGTCCAAACTCTCCAGTCCTGTTAGTTATTAATGTCCCCTGCTTCATTATCCCTTCTCTCCTGTTAGTTATTAGTGTCACCTGTGTCATTAACCCTTCTCTATTTTTAAGTAATAAACGGCAGAGGACCATTGAAGAAACACCAAAAATCAGAAAAAAACCGGTCCAGGCGAAACCAAGGATAGCAGTCAAAAAACAGGCTTATTCAGATAATGCAAGCGCTTTCATCCTGACTCAAATGCAGGGCTTTAGTTTTTTCACTTGATAAAGCCTTGCATTTGAGTCAGGGTGAAAGTGCTTGTGTTATCTGAATAAACCTGTTTTTTGACTGCTATCCTTGGTTTCGCTTGGACCCTCTGTATTTTTAGTTATTATTGTCCACTGTACTTTTACCTTCTTCTCCCCTCATATTATTATCATTCTCTCCTCCTGCCTTAACCATCCCTTCCAGTTAGTTATTAGTTTATTAGTTTACCCTGCTGCCTTTTATAGGTTCATAGGTTCATAGGTTCGTACTAGGCTATCTGCCCTAGGGCATTTATAAGCCTAGCCAGAGTGTATGTGGCTTACACCACCCCTTAGGATGAGAATACTATGCCCTTTTAGGGTTTAGTTTACTATGCCTCTGTCTAGTAGTGACACAGAGATGACCCCCGGGGTAAACCTACGATCTCCCATCCACTCATCGAGATTTCTCTTGAATAGAGTCAGTGAGGGGCTCTGCCTAACATGGACTGGGATTCTGTTCCAGAGTGTAGGGAGCCTCTGGGTTATGAATCTGTCCCTCCAGCACGTTCTATTTATTTCTGTGTTGAGGTTTAAGTCACTTGTTCTCGTGGCTCTGATGGATTTGGATTTTCTGAGGTGGAGCATGTCCATTAATTCAGGATTGGACATGGCCTTGTACGTCAGGCACAGATCACCTCTGAGTAGGCGGTATGCGACTGAATAGAGCTGGAGTTTTTTCAGTCGGGCAGCATATGACATATGTTTAAGACCCTTTATCCTCTTGGTGAGGAACTTTTGGGGTCTTTCCAACTGCTGCAGGTGTCGGGTGAGATACATCCCAAACGGGGCATTGTACTCAATCACTGGCCTGATAAGAGAAGAGTACAGGGGCACAATGACCTCTCTTGATCTAGATGTGAAACCCTTCATGATAAGGTGGGCAATATAGAAGGTCTTCCTAACCACTTTGGCAATGTGAGTGTCAAATGAGAGGTTACTGTCAACCTGGGTCCCTAGGTCCCTGATTACCTCTTCCGTACTTAATGGATTACCGCCTATGTGGTAATTTGTCGGTACCTTGTTTTTCCCAAAGGGTATGACTATACATTTTTTGGCGTTCAGCTTAAGGCCATGGCTCTGGCACCAATTATCCATTTCTATGAGGCCTCTCTGTAGGATGTTTGTGTCCGCTGGATTATTAATTATGGCACCCAGTTTGCAGTCATCTGCGAACTTTGTCAGCCACAATCCTCCTATGTTTGCCTGTACCTCGGAAAAATAAATGCTGAACAAGAGGGGTCCCAGGACTGAGCCCTGCGGGACACCGCTTGTGACTGGCTTAGAGTCTGACATAGCTCCAGCAACTCTGATCCTGTGGGTTCTGTCCTTGAGCCAGTTTGCAACCCATCTTGTGACATATGGGTTTACATTTAAGCTGGTGAGTTTGTCTATGATGCCCGAGTGGGGTATTGTGTCAAAGGCTGTTGCAAGGGCAAGGTAGGCTGTGTGAACTGCCTTACCCTCATCAATGGCCTTAGTGACTGTTTCAAAAAAGTCGACCAAGTTCAAAAGGCAGGATCTGCCCTTGACAAAGCCAAATTGGGTAGGATCCAATGTCTGTAGGTCCCCAATGTCTTTGTTTATGAGTTCCATAATGATCCTCTCCATAGCTTTGCAGACCAGGCTCGTCAAGCTTATGGGGCGGTAATTTCCAGGGTCCGTAGAAGCACCGCCTTTGTGAAGTGGGACCACTGTTGCTGTTCGCCACTCTTTGGGTACGTATCCTGTAGTAAGGCTAAGATTAAACAGCAGCCTTATGTGTGGGTTTAGTTCCTCTTGGAGTTCATGTAGCACACAGCCCGGGACACCATCCGGTCCCATTGATGCTGTGTTTTTAGCTTTAGAGAGGGCGGCTCTCACCTGGGCATCTGAGATGTTAGGGAGGCTACACTCTGCTGGGATAGCTATTTCTCCTTTTGGGGGGGACGGGGAGGAGAAATTTGCACTGAACCTGTCTGCCAGAATGTTGGCAATGTCAGTGGGTTCAGTGTACTTTGTGTCATTTTGGACTAACTCTGAGCATATCTGGGAGTTTCCACCCAGGTTTCTAACATAGCTAAAGAATGCCTTGTGATTGTCTTTTGTCTTTGGATTTTTCTCTCAAAGTTGGCCTTGGATGATTTTATGAGTGATCGTAGTTTTTTGCTAGTACTGATCAGAGATGCCTTCCCTTTTAGGGATTTTGCTCTGTCATGTAGTAGCTTCCTCCTCCTGTTGTAGAGTTTGTTTATGGCTGGGGTCCACCAGACCGGGCGCCTGCCTTTCGGGGAATGGGTCTTGGTTTTATTTGGGATTGCATGATCCATGCATTCTTGAAGGTGCCCATAGAAGGCATTTGCAAAGGATTCAGCAGTGTGGGTTGTGGTTTCCACTGGCCCAGGGGCCTTGAAAGATACCACTTCAGTCTTAAGAAGTGTGAAATTTGCTTTTGAGAAGTTCTTCACTGTGGTCTTTTGTGCAGGGGTGGGCGGGATGTGGATTTCCAGTGAGATTAATTTATGGTCTGATCTTACCAAGGAGGGATGTACTTCCAGTGTGGAGCATTTTGTCCCCATGTTTGTGATAATCAGGTCTAGTATATTGTCTCCTCTTGTGGGAATGGTGACTAGTTGTTCCATTGCATTTGAGTTTATGAATTCTAGGAACCTTTGGGCTAGGGTGTTGGGGCTTGAGTAATGTTCCCAGTCTATGTTTGGGTAGTTGAAGTCTCCCAAAATGATGGTATTTGGAGAGACATTCATACTCTCCAGTGTCTTCAGGAAGGCTGTGTGGGGTTCCTGAGTTTGAGAGGGTGGTCTGTAGCATGCTACAAACTGTAAGGCAGTTTTGCCTATGGTTAGTTGCACCTGGATAGTCTCTGATGCTTCGTGCGTTGCCACTAACCTGGAGGTGTGGGTATCTTTGATGAAAATGGATACTCCCCCTCCATTTGTGGTTCGGTCCAAGTTTTGGGGCCGGAAAGCATGATATGAGGTAAAACCTGATAGTGCTGGGGTGCTCTCAGGAGCCTTGAACCAGGTTTCAGTCACTGAAGTAAAAAACCAAATTCGGAACGCCCGAACCAAACTCTAAAACTACTGAAAAGTTAGCGAATGTTGAAGTGAGAAAGAGGCTGCAAAGCCAGATAAATTTAGCGCTTTCTTTCACTTTATTGTCAGCGTGAACTTCCTCAGAAAACCAGGATGCCTCCCAACATCCTGGTTTTAAAGACATGTACAGGAAATGATGTACATCGCAAATGACAATGTTGACATTTTTAAATAATATATATAGAAACAAATATATATACACTTTTTAAAAATTAATTTTAAATACATGTTTTGATGTAACTTTGTACATCATTATTAAAATGATAACACCTAAATAAAAACCGAAGTTTAGTGACCTAATATCAAAACTTTTTGAATCCACCTTAACTAGCTCATATCCATGATTTCAATATAAACTGATCCAAAATAAAAACTACACCTGTTGTTGGTTCTTGGATATAGAACCATGATTGACTATTATATACAATGGAAAAATTATTACCACGATTTAAACTGTGAGAATTGTGATCCCATGTAAACCTACCTACATACCTACTTCTAATTTGTTATCCATAAGTTCAAGATGATTTGTATAGGGATGTACACACGTTTGTGTGCACACATATACATATGTATATGGACATGTGTGTGTGTGTGTGTATACGTGTGTATACATCCATACATGGATATGTTCAAATTAGAAGTAGGTATGAGTACACCTAAACATCCAAGACATTATTGTCCAAAAACAACAAAACACAATTCCATCAGTTCCACCTTATTAATCAGATATTACGATTTCGAGTAGTAGACATCTCCATGTTGCTCAAAAGATACATCTTCAGTCTGCGTTTATTAAATTCAGTTGGTTTTTCTTTATTTATAACTATGATCTCATCAAAGTGAATTGTCATTGAGTGCCACACATTTGTATTAATGTGTTATGTTGAGATTTAAAATGCATCAATGTGATTGTGTTTTACCAGTTACAATAGCATTCCGAAAAGATTTCAAAAGTGAATGATCAATTCACTACGGGATGTATCATGTGATTTCTGTTCTGTATTTTGATATTGTTGCAGTAAAGACCGTTAAGAATGTTTACATGGGATCACAATTCTCACAGTTTAAATCGTGGTAATAATTTTTCCATTGTATATAATAGTCAATCATGGTTCTATATCCAAGAACCAACAACAGGTGTAGTTTTTATTTTGGATCAGTTTATATTGAAATCATGGATATGAGCTAGTTAAGGTGGATTCAAAAAGTTTTGATATTAGGTCACTAAACTTCGGTTTTTATTTAGGTGTTATCATTTTAATAATGATGTACAAAGTTACATCAAAACATGTATTTAAAATTAATTTTTAAAAAGTGTATATATATTTGTTTCTATATATATTATTTAAAAATGTCAACATTGTCATTTGCGATGTACATCATTTCCTGTACATGTCTTTAAAACCAGGATGTTGGGAGGCATCCTGGTTTTCTGAGGAAGTTCACGCTGACAATAAAGTGAAAGAAAGCGCTAAATTTATCTGGCTTTGCAGCCTCTTTCTCACTTCAACAGTCGCTAACTTTTCAGTAGTTTTAAGGTTTCAGTCACTGCATAGACATCGATGTTCTCCATACTGAGGAGGGCTTCGAGGGCGTGCATCTTGAGGTTTAGACTTCTGGCATTGAGCAGCATTACCCTTAGTTTTTTTCCACTTGTGTTTTCTAGGGAGGTAGGTTTGTCATTTGAGCCTTGCCTAAAAAAGGCACTATGGGGGTGGCAAGAGCCTTGGCCAATATCCGGAAGCCCAGGGGTGACAGGTGCAAGCCATCCCTTGCGAAACAGCGTGGCTTGTCAAGCATGTCATCCCAAGCAGACAGACATTGGATCCCCTTAGAATGACACCAGTAATTAAGCCAATTGTTAAAACTGATCATTTTGTCTTTGTACTGTGGCATCATTCTTGGTGAGGGTAAGATGCTGCTCAGGGTCAGGGTCATACCGGCCTGGGCTACATAATCAGAGAGCTCCTCTATGTCTCTTTTCATGTAGTCCAGGGAGGTACGTCTCAGGTCGTTCACACCGGCATGTACAATGACTGAGTCATATTTGTACTTGCTGTGGAGTGACCTGAGTGCTTGTGTTATGTGGCGGATTCTAGCTCCCGACAGGCAGCTTACTGTGACCCTCTCCTTGTTCAGTCTGGTGAGTGGGACATCAGTGTGCCTGACCATGGAGTCACCTATTACAAGTGTGTCTGGCATGTTGTTTGGCCTTAAGGGCTGTGACTTTAGCACCCTGACTTTGTGAACTATGTGTTGCATGTGCTATGTCTTGAGGTGGTGGTTGCTTGGGTCTCTGCTTTGGAAGCCTCTGTTGTTTTGGTAGATTTTTAATCAGCGCCTCCGAGTATGTTTTTGTGTGTTTATGTGTTTGGTTTGCAGTTGTGATAGTTCTACTTATCGTGTCCTCTTCTGATTTGAACCTCTCTTCCAGTTGGATAATAGTGTATTCTGCTACCTTAACTTTCCCCTTCTGTTTCTATTATTAGTGGTCCCTGCTGCCTTAGCCCTCCCCTTCTTTTAGTTGTCTGTATTACCTTCTCTTGGTTATTAGTGCCCCCTGCTGTCTAAACCCTTCCTTCCTGTTAGTTAGTAGTTTCCATTTCTGCCTTCTCTTAGCTTTTAGTGTCCTCTGCTACCTTAGCTTTCCCCTTCTGTCAATTATTAGCACCCTTTAAGTTCCTAGTTATTCTTGCTGCCTAGACTTTCCTCTCCTGTTAGTTTTTCTTTTCCAGTGCTATCTTAACCCTCACCTCCGGTCAGTCATCAGTGTCCTGTGCTGCCTTAACCTTCCTCATCTTTTAATAAGTATCATCTTCTGCTCTATCCATCATGTACTGCTAATGGTAAGTATCCCCTGGGCCCCTGATCCTTCCCTCTTGTTAGAGATTAGCACCCTGTGTAATCCCTAGACTTCCTCCCCTGTTAGTGTTAAAGGCCACCTAGTGCCATAGCCATACTGCCCTGCAAGTGATCACAGTCTACTGCCGTTTAACACTCCAATCCTTTTGAGATAATTTTCCTCTGCTGCTCTATCCCTCCTCTTGTTTTAAGTGTCTTATGCTGTGCTATCACTCCCTTCCAGTTACAGTTAAATATGTTCTGCTGATTTCCTCTCTGTAATTAGTGATAGCTTCCCACTGTGTCCCTAAGCCACCCCTTCTGGTTGTGATAAACATTTTCTGCTGCCCTAAATATTCTCTCTTGGTACTGATAAGTGGACTCTCTTGCCCCCCCCCCCCCCGAGAAAGACAAATCTTTTCTGCCACCTATCCTCTAATGCTTTCCACAGTGTTTCCAATCCCTAGAGAGTCTACTCTCCACATATATAGGGCAGTAAGCAGAGCTGGCATGCCAATGTCCACACAAGTTCTGATGTCCCTCCTCTGGGCCACTAATCAATAAGTCTGAAACCTCACCACTGACACCAGTGAAGGACATTCACTAGGAACAAAGATAGGTACTTACAGCATTTCCAGATGCAGCTCTCTGTACTACGCACAATTTCCCTGAAGAGCACACAGGGAACATATTCAGTTTAGGGTCTGGGGTTTCCCCTCTCTCTATTTCTCCAGACCCCCAGTAAGAATACTCACTGGCGCAGTTATAGAGTTGAGTCCAAGTCCTCATCCACCCTCTCTGTGAAACCAGTGCTCTGTGTCTCTGGTCCACCTAGATAACACACACTCACTTTGAGATTTGATTTTCACACACACACACACACACACACACACACACACACACACACACACACACACACACACACACATACACACACAGACACACTTAGGAAAGGCTGGCACAGATTTACTATGCCCATCTGCCCAGACTATAAGATAGATACTGCCACCAGGGCACACAAAGCCAGCTACTCTAAAGCTCTTATTAGGGTACCCAATTATACTGAGTGAATTTAATACCAATACAAATGGTAGTGTTTGACCAATGCAGTAAGGCTTTCAGGAGTGGCCACTATAAGTACTCTCAAAGGTTAACATATTCTCTAATGGACCATCCACAATGAAAAGTTTAAATATATTTAATAATAAATAATAAAAGAACATGAAAATACTAAATATCTGTTTACAATAAACACTGGAGTATCAGTCACAGGCAATATTAAAATAACACATATGAATATATTCCTATATATACTGAAAAACAGTACTTGACTAATCTCACTATATTTTCCTGACTGATCTAAAGAATTACTATTCACTGGTTACATACTAAACCAAGGCAAGGTAGGTGAGGGATCCTTCTTTGTCAGGTTTCAAAAACAGACTGCTCTGAGACTTCTGTCTCATCTAGTATTAAAACATCATTTCAATGCTGGGTTACAGAATGACATCACATACATCTGGTTATCTGACTTCTGGTTCCCATACTGCCCCCTTTACTAGAAACTGAACCAGAATCTCGCACTTATGTGTTACTGTACACACAGATAGAGCTTTGCTAAGATGTGTTATAACATCTGGAAGCTGTAAAACCATTTCAACACTTTCACCTTTCCAGGGTAGCAATTAGTTCACTGATGAGGACAGTAGAACAGGATTCCTAGGCCTTGATTTTACAGGCATTTCATCTCTGACTGCAATCAGAACTGTAAGATGCAATCTTTATGGACTACCAGCTAATTTAATTCCAGATTACTTTTTCAAAGTTAGCAGGACTGAGAGTAAACTCTTCTCTTCCAGTATTCTGTAACAATATTAATTTCAACAGTTAAAATACAGTCTGACATACAGGTGTATTTCTTTTTTTCTGTCTGTCAGGACCCACTATTAGTAAATTTTGAACACAGACAGCTTTACAAATACATTTGCAACACAAGCAGCTGTACAAATCAGTTTGATATACAAATGACATATAGCTCTTTACAAAACTCCAGCTAGCTATGCTGGCATATGTTATACATCCACTACCCTACATCTTGTGGCATATCTACCAGTACCTTGCATCACCGCATCTCTCCCTTGAGGAAATGTTGCTTGAGAGGGATGAGCCTGTCTGGGAATACAGTAACCCATGCCTGTCTTGAAAAGCCATCTGCATTGACATTGTTGACCCCACTACAATGCTGCAGTGTCATGTCATATGTCTGCAACCCTAGGCTCCACCTTAGTAACATGGCATTTTGCTGGCTGGCTCGATGTAGCCATAGATCCCCTTCAGACTCTGCCTGCCACCTATTGCAAATACTTAGCACAAAGGCCTCCCTGTTATGGTAAACCTTCATCATGTTAACATAGTACAGTTTGTGCCCCTGCCTGCTGCCTAGCAGTTCTACCATGTAGCTGACATCATTGACCTTCCTTACCACTTTGAATGATCCCTCCCAAGCTGCCTGCAGCTTATTGTGTCTGACAGGAATGACAATCATAATCTGAGTCCCACAGCATACTCTGGGGCTCATGCATTCCTGTCATACCAGACCATTTTCTGCTGTTGGGCTCCTGCCTGGTTCTCCTGGACCAAGACCATGAGCTCCCTAAGCCTTGTCCTGAGATTTAGGACATATGCCATGGTAAACCCCTTGTGGTCCTGGGGTACTTCTCTGTATTCAAAAAGCAGATGGGGTAAATGTTTGTCCTACTGTCTATTAAACTGGTCTGCAAATGCCTGTAGCATGGTCTTTAGTGTAGAGTTTAACCTGTACACATGGCCATTAGGCTGGGGTGGTAGGAGGTGCTCATTAGGTGCTTCACCCCACAGTGCTCCCACAGACAAGTCAGCAGGTCTGACATGGAATTGGTACCTCTGTCAGTCTGTATTTTCTTGGGAAACCTACCTTGCTGAAAATCTTTAACAAAGCATTTGCCACCCTCTCTGCCTTGATGAGGACAGAGCCTCTGCCTCAGGATCTCTAATAACATAATCCATTACCACCAGCATATACTTCTTCCTTGTGGAATTTGGGGTACTCAGAGGCCCTACAATATCCATAGCTACCCTCTGAAATGACTCCTCGATCACAGACAAAGGAATCAAAGGAGCTTTGACCTTAACTCCTGCCTTTCCTACTTTTTGGCACTGTTCATAGGTCCTGCAGTACTTTGTTACATCTCTGCAATCCCAGGCCAATAAAAGTTATGCATAATATTTCTCTTGGTATGCTTTATGCCCATATGACCTTGAAAAGGAATGCCATGGGCTATGGCTAGAAGTGCCAGATGGTACGTTCTAGGCACTACCATCTGCTGTATTACCTCACCCACTAGTTCTCCCTCAGGTCAGGGGTCCACTCTCTATACAATAACCCTTTGTTCCAGTATACAGACTGCCTTTTTCCTTGAGAATCAGGTGACTCCCTTATCTACCTCCCTCAAGCCTCCTAATGTAGTGTTCGAGACTTGAGCCTGTCTCAACTCTGTATTTGTAACCCTTCTTAGCTTCCTTTCCAGAGGAAGTCTGGTATCCTCTGACAATGGTGCCTCACTGTCAGCCTGGGTACTATCACTCACCTCTGCCCTTGCAGTCACTATGTCCAAGGGGACATCAGTACCTACTAGCAGCTTTGGCTCACCTTCAGGCTCACTGCTACAGGGTAGCTCCCTCCCTGAAATAGCCACCTCACCAGCCCTGGATTTAGGTGTGAGGTCTATCTGGGTCTTCCCCAGGTTACCAGACCCACATGCCTGTCTCCAAGACTGACTGCCTGTAACTTAATGCACACAAGGTATTGTATTATCAAAACCATTCCCTATCAAGACATCTGCAGGGATATCCTCAAACACACCAACTTGTTTGCTTCCTTTTCCACCTTCCGAGTCAAGGTAAACCCTGACCAAAGGCATTTGGAATGGGGTCCCTCCTAAAGCTCTGACTCGAGTGGACTGCCCAGGCAAGTACTGCTCCTCTTTAACCATGGCAGGCTTCACAATAGTTATGTCAGAGGGTGTGCCTCTCTCAGTAGTGACTTGTTTTCCATTCACTAAGATAAGATATAAACTCCCGTGATAGTTTAGTACCCCTGTTGACTCCAGACAACTCAGCACTGACATACCGTTATTCCCACTTGCTGGATCCCCCACCTTTTGTTTTCCACCTTGCTTCCATGGACATCAATATGCTCCATGGCCTGAATGGTTACATTTAAAACACCTACCCCTTGATCCTGGCCATGCACCTGAACTAATGGCTTCCCCTGTTACAGGTGGACTCTGTTGGGGTGGTTTAGGTTGCCAACCATGGATTCAGTTATATCCATGTGCAGCACTAGGTATCCCCCCCCCCCTCCTTGTGCAATGATGCCCTGCTTGCTAAGAAGAAATCCCCTTTTTTCCCCAGCTCATCTGCAAAGTTACACTCCTGGTCTATCAAACAGATTCTCATGTCCTCAGGCAAAGTGCTAAGGGTTTGTTCCCTCATCAAAAGTCTGCCAGCATTTCAAAAGTGGTGACTTGACACCCACTCACCCACCTATGAAAATAAGTGCTTAGCTCAGCAATATAATGACACACACTTTCATCTGCCTTGCATCTATGCTCATGAAACTTTTTTTCTGTAAGCCTCAGGTGTTAACTTAAAACATTACTTTATCATAGTTTAAACAATCAATATCAGACAAAATAGAAACAGCAGTTACAGCTTTACCATGGAGTAAGGGGCTCAAGAAATGCACCCAGAGCCCTTGGTCAACATTATATTGTTTACTTACTCTTTCAAGTATATGAATAAAACTCTCAAAATGATCACCCTCCGTAAACTGTGGAAGAAATTTACTAACCTCTATTGCTTCTGGGGTTTGGATATTCCCTTCACCATTACCTCCATGACCCTGGTGAAGGGTCAGCACCTCCCTCTCATGTGATGCTGCTTTTCATTTTCTTCAGTCTCCAAACACAGCAGTCCCGCTGCTGATTCTAATTCCAAATATTTGGCCTCCAGTACCAGTCTCTTTAACTCCAGACAGATTTTTAAGTTTTCTTAGGAAAAGATGAACTGTCGTGTTTCTAAGGGCTGCACACTCCCTTCACCAGACTGGTTATCCACCTGGATACTGGTCTGAGCTGCAACTAAGGCTGAAATAATTTCCTCTTTAGTCAGACTGGCATGCACCAATCCTCTGGCTTCACACACACTGGCCAATTGTTTCTTTGTCAGCTTGAGTAGTCCATAGAACCAAAGCTGAAACCAAATTGGTAGTGGATGCATGCTAATTGAAATCCAATGCCAGAGGTACATAAAAAATACTTCTTTAATAGACCATAAGCTGCACAAACTTGTTCACATTAAGCGCTTTCATCCACACTAACCATTTTGGTTTTAGCTTTGGTTCTATGGACTATTCTGTTGTTGTTAGCTGTTTCTGTGAATTTCTTTCTTTGTCAGCTTGCCATAATCCTCTGTTGGCATCTTTGCCTACTTTCCATGACTAAACTAACCTAACAAAAAATAAATAAAACTATTATGAAAATGAAACTCTGTATGTTTACCTTGTGGCTGCTGAGAGTTCACACACCTTTAGTGACAACTGCTTACAGGCTACAGAAGTTCAATTAATATCCACACCACTACTCACCAGTGTGTGACGTTCCCTCCAGGCTAGTAATCAAGGAGCCTGAAACCTCACCTCTGACACTGGCAAGGGATGTTCACTTGGAACAAAGATAGGTGCACACTATATTTTCAGATACAGTTCTCTGCACCGAGCACAACTTCCCTTAAGAACACAAGGGGAACACACTCAGTCCAGGGTCTGGATTTCCCTCTCTCTCTAGGGCCCCAGTAAGATTCCTTACTAGCACAGCTATAGAGTTGTATCTTCAGCCAAGTGTAACTGACCAGGTCCTCTTCCACTATTTCTGTGAAATCAGTAATTCAAAAATGCATTTTAACGAATCTTAGTTTACCAAATCAGCGGTAGTTTTGATGCGGTGTGCCCTTTATGGTTTGCTGTCTCTTTAAGGTGCAGTGTGGTCTGGGACTTAGACATGGTAGCTGATGTGTGGTTATATTCAGAGATTCAGGTAGGTTTTTTACTGTTTAAGGGTTTTGGGTAGAAATATGTTATTTTTTTAATTTTTGGGAAGTTTTAGGAGTAGGTTGAGGTACGTAGGTGAGAGTGTGTGTATGTTAGTGTTGAAAGTGGTGATTTTGTATATATGCAGTGTGTGTATTTTTCATGGGTATGCATTTGACAGTCTGCAGTGGAAGTGTAGGGCACCATCTTTTGACTTAGCTTTCTGTTTTGCTTCATAGGAATTCCCAGTAGTGTGCTTGCATTCCACTCAGGAAAAGTTTCAGCCTGTGCTTTGGCCAACCTCAAATCAACTCAAGGCTGTCTCATTGCCCTGCACTGTGAGACCATGCATTGGTGGAATACTAAAGTGCTTTCAGCTACACTAGTTCCCCTCAACAAAAATTTCATCCTGTGTCTTGGCCAACCTCCAATTAACCCAAGGCTGTCTCATTACCCTGCACTGTGAGACCCTGCATCAGTGGTATTTAATCTGTCCTCTAAACTGAAGACTCTTTACCCTTTCACTGTACATGTGCACACTACTGGTCCCACCCCATTTTTCTCTTCCATTTGTACTTCAAGGTCAATTACTTAAAACTACTTTCTCTTGGAAAAGGTTTACCTATGTACCTGCAGCTCATACTTCAATTGTTTTTCCCTGTAGAAGTGGTAGTCCTTTTCAGCGCACTGTACTAGACTAGTAGCATAAGCTTTGCAGATATTAGGAAGATTGCTCACTCTGCTCCCTTACCCTACCTCCATTTCCCACCCTCCCCCACTACATCTACATTTATTCTAACCGCAGACCACCTGACCACACCCTCTTCCAATCAAAGACCTCTCATACACATCCCTATCAAATTTCTACCTTAAAAATTACATAGTATCTATTTGTCATACATTCACACTCGCACCCATACTTGAACCCCAAAACCACTAAGACCCAATCACTACTCCCTCATAAAATACCATTAATCCTAGGATTTCTCTTCCTAACCCTCACATACCTAACAAACATCACATTGTTATATACAAACACATCACTACAAAACACATCATTCCACATAACACTTTCGCAAACAAATATACACTCACACATTTTTTTTCCTATCTCTTCTCCATTATTTAAAGACAGCTTAATCAGACACATTCATAAGTTTCACATAACACCATCTTACACTAGAAAACATCATTTAGATCCAACATAGACATAGTGCACACAATTAAACACATACTATTTATCAATAAAATCTACTTATATCTGGAGACATACACCCATACCCTGGACCACAAAACTCTCTACTCTCTGCTAGGCAAGTCTCTGACCTATTGATTCTGAATGTCAACATCAGAAGTATCTCTAACAGATTTTCTGACCTACATGCATTTATAGCTCACTGCTCCCCTGACATACTAACCATTACCGAGACATGGCTAAAACCCAGTACCCAAAATGAAGAAATTCTCCCACCAGGATATAATATCCTAAGACTGGATAGAGTGGGCAAAAAGGGAGGTGGAGTTTCTATCCTGTACAAAATTACAATCAACATCAGACCTCTACAAACCCCCATATCTAAATTTCACAATGCCGAAACTTTAGGTTCATGCCTAAGCATAAATGACACAAAAACTATCATCATTCTCTGCTGTTATATTCCTCCAGGTAATAACTCTCCCATCATTGAATAAATGTTACAATGGGCCACAGATAATCTCCCCCAAGAAATCATCTTACTAGATGACCTGAACACTGATTGGTCAGCCTGTACCTCTAACAACCCCACTAACCATATTAATCTTTACAGTTTTACCCAACTTATCTAAGAACCCACTAGAATCAACAAAAAGCCCACAGTCTATTCTAGATTGGACACTAGTTAAGTGCCCCCAAAAAACTCTCAGACAGGATGCCTTCCTGATGATCTTTGTGACCATCTCCCTACCTTCCTCCTGTGGGAATGTATCAACATAGCCAAACCCATTGTTTTTTGACAAGTCAGAGATGATCGTAAACTAAATATAAAAGACCTAAACAGTATTCTAAAACATAATAACTGGAAACCACTACAAACCCTAAATTTAGACCAAACCGTTGACTACTTTAACAATATCCTCATCAATATTCTTGATAGACTCACACCAATTAGGAAAATAAGAGCCAAGGCAAACTATGCACCATGACTAACTAGGGAAACTAGAGGCCTTCTAAAGTCAAAGTCTAAAGTAAGGCTTGGAAAATTTAGAAGAAAGACAATACTAGCCTAGCCAAATAAAGTTACCTACAACTTAGAAATCAGGCCGAGAGACAAACTAAACTCAATAGACAAAATTACTTCCTCAATATCCAAAACAAACATTCAATAGATCCCCAAAAGTTTTGGCATGTCATTAACTCTCTCCTAAAACCAGGCAAAACTACCACTCCCACTCCTAATTCCTAACTCCATATATGACAATAAGGACATTGCCTCCCAATTCAATCACCACTTCACAGAATCCATCTTAACACTATCCTCCCAACTATACAAATACAACCCTACATATAACCCAACCAAATGCCCTGACAACATCCCATCCTTTACACTCTCATCCATACCCATCTCAACAATTAAAAAACAACTCCTAAAACTGAAACCTACCACCCTTGCTGCTGACAATCTACCAGCCAACTTACTAAAAATAGCTGCTGAATCCTTATCCTACCCTGTTTCTATTCTTATCAATCACTCTATAGAAGAAGCATATGTCTCACAGCTATGGAAGGTATCATACATTATTCCACTACATAAATGTGGAAACTTTTACGAATACTCAAATTATCACCCCATTGCTGTTCTATCCCCCTTATCAAAAAAAAAAAAATAGAGAAATGTACACATTCTCAGGTAACACAATTCCTAAACTCACACCATCTCCTCTCCTTCACACAGCATTGCTTCCGACAACACCATAACACAACCACTGCTCTGCTCTCATTCACCAATCTAATCAACCAATACAGAAATAATGATAACTTTGTATCTGCAATATTTCTAGACCTCTCCAAAGCATTTGACATGGTTTTACATTCCTTACTACTAGACACCCTGACATCCCTAGCCTTTGCCCCTTCAGCTATAGCCTGGTTTAAAAGCTATCTGTCAAAGAGGCAACAATCTGTCCAATGGCAAAGTGTACAATCCCC
The DNA here is from genome assembly GCF_019279795.1 of Protopterus annectens. Taxonomy (NCBI): domain Eukaryota; kingdom Metazoa; phylum Chordata; order Ceratodontiformes; family Protopteridae; genus Protopterus; species Protopterus annectens. The sequence continues at coordinate 454,879,205 of NC_056742.1, forward strand.
CTTACTCCCAACTACCATAGGTGTACCACAAGGCTCCATATTAGGCCCACTTCTTTTCTCCATATTTACCAGTAATCTCCATACCACCACACAGCATGCTTCACTTACACAATATGCTGACAATTCAACTCTTATCTGTTCAGTTCCATCACTTCCCACTCTACAACAACTCACCCAGGAATCCTTTAGCTCTGTGGAAAGTTGGATCACTCAGATCCAACTTATCATAAACACTAATAAAATCAAATTACTACTTCTCACCCCAACAAAACTATTTCCACCGCTCTATCCTTTACTAGCTCCTCCAAAAATGGCACTATTATCTCTCCCTCTGAACATACCAAACTCCTAGGTGTTGAAACTGATAAAAATCTACACTTCGATGTCCACATTTCACATACTATCAAAAAAGTCCATAAAAAATGAGAACACTATATTGACACAGGAAATCCCTCTTGAAACAAGCAAGGATTACCCTTTCCCAAATTCACCTCTTGTCAACCCTAATGTATGCTGCTCCACTTCTTATCCAGCTTAGAAAACTTGACCTTGCCAGATATGAATCATGTTATAATAAAATCGTCAAGTTTGCAAACAACTCCACCTTTAGAACCCACCAATGACAGGCTCTAAGGGAACTGCAATGGCTGAAACTGCCCCTGCTACTAACCTATCACCAATTAGTCATTGCCTACAATGTGCTAACTCATCCAGAAAAAAACCTGCATTAGGCCAACTTCTCACCCACTATAATACAAATTGTCCTCTCCAAACTTCCGACAAACCCCTCCTCTGTATCTCTAGGGCTAACAATACTGCAGGAAAAGCACTGTTCTCCCACTCCATAGCTAGAACCTGGAATAATCTCCCTCCTGCTCTGATTTCTGCCCCTACCTCTTCTCACTTTAAAAACTCACTTAGAACACACTTAAAGAATAGGGGGCTATGTCCATGTATTACATAAGTCCTCAAATTATTCCACTTGTATACCTCACTTCCTAATATACCTACTTTAATATATATTACAGTCTAGGTCTTCTCCTAATACTGATTGAATTTGTATACTTATTATTATGTATTACATAAGTCCTCAAATTATTCCACTTGTATACCTCACTTCCTAATATAGCTACTTTAATATATATTACAGTCTAAGTCTTCTCCTAATACTGATTGAATATGTATACTTATTATTATGTATTACATAAGTCCTCAAATTATTCCACTTGTATACCTCACTTCTTAATATACCTACTTTAATATATATTACAGTCTAGGTCTTCTCCTAATACTGATTGAATTTGTATACCTATTCTGTTATTAACCATGTGTAGCTATTTTTTCCTGTATATATAGGTCTTGTTATGTCTTCTGCTGTATACTGTATTTTAACATATTGCTTGAAAATTCTTTGTATACTGTATTTTAACATATTGTGTAAAATTTTACTTACTGTGGAGTTTTTCTTCCCGGGCCATCGCTGAAAATGGACTTGTGTCCAGCCAGACTATCCCAGTTAACAAATGTAAAATAAATAAATAAATAACGGTAAGTTTCTTGTCCTTTTTATGGTAGTGCAACTATGGAATTGGTACATACATCGGGAGGGTGGCCTGATGGTTAAGGTGCTGGGTTTGAGTCTCGCAAGAGATAATTGGCTAGGCTTAAAATGGCTCACAAGGGCAATTAGCCTAGTACTAATCTATGAACCTAATCTATATAAGTAGCAGGGGTGCAGGGGGAATTTCCCCCCCATGGTTATATGTACATTATTTGGGTTTTGTTGGTTTATGTGTTGTGTTGGTTTGTTATGGTGTAGGCTGGAAGGTCGTGTTTGTGTTTTTGTTTGTGAGGTGGAGGATATATTAAAAAACTGAACGTTGCATGCTGAAAATTTGGTTTTATGAACTCTCAGTATAGTGATGTTCATTTTTTCATTTTTCGTTGTAGTGTGTTTTTGATATTTTTTGCTTCAGATACTGAAATTAGATATTTCAGTATTTTGAGATTTGAAACTGGAACTATATATATATATATATATATATATATATATATATATATATATATATATAATATATATATATATATATATATATATATACATATACACATATATATATATATATATATATATATATATATATATATATATATATAGTTTACTATCATTGCAGTTATGCTGCCGAAAATCAGAATGCCGTGCACAAAATGTAAAGTGTATTGGATAGTCGAACACACTTATGCGAACGCAGTACTGCATTGCCATAAGTGTGCTCGAATATGTGTATGGAGATCACCATACATTGGAGATTGCAAATTCATCCATACCCCCACTGTAACGGGATCTCTGAGTTGGAATATATTAGTAGTAGGGGGTGGAGGGGGGGTGGAGGGGGTCTTGCATGATATATCGTATAGGAGTTTGATTTACATCAGCTCCTATACAGCTATCACATGACATTTTGGGCAACAATGTTGACACAAATTTGTGGATCATTTGCGGTGACATTGTATATTTTCGAAAAGTTTGGTTTCGGATTTACTTTTCGTTATTTTGAACAGCTAATGTTTTGCCATTCGAAATAACAATAGTAAACCTATATATATATATATATATATATATATATATATATATATATATATATATATATATATAAATATATATATATATAAAACTATATACATAATACATGATAGGTTACTTTCAAGTACTCAAACTCTCAAGAGTTCAAGCACTTGAGATTGCATCTGAAGAGTTCAAATATTAACTTTTCAAACATTGCCAGTGTCTTAATATGCAAGATCATAACAAAGTCCACATTTAGGAATTTGCTGTCTCCACTATAGTACAAGTTTGAAAATGGTATATTTATGTAGCATGAGAGGTGTGGAGATGTCCCCTCATAAAAAAAAAAACAAACAACTGTTTTTGTTCAAATCTTTGTAACTACAGGTATTTTGCTTATGAATAAATGTATGCATATGTGTATGTATATATATATATATATATATATATATATATATATATAATATTTTATATATATATATATATATATATATATATATATATATATATAAATAATATAATATTTTATATATATATATATATATATATATATATATATATATCTACATGTATGTATAAGCAAACAACTGCTTTTTGTTCAAATCTTTGTGACTACAGGTGTTTTGCTTATGAATAAATGTATGTGTGTGTGTGTGTGTGTGTGTGTGTGTGTGTGTGTGTGTGTGTGTGTGTGTATATATATATTTTTATATATGGATAGATATATAATATCTTTGATTATTAAATGCAGTGCACAGTTTTGTAGAACACGCATAGAAGAACATCATACATAAAAGCCTCGTATAATCACCTATTAAATAATTATGAAGCACTGTCTTCAACAATGTATTAAGAATTATTTAGTCATTCACTGTATATCATGGGATCATCCTTGCTGACCTCACAGATCAATGGCTTTTCTTCCATATCCCGGTTGTCCTATACATCCATTGTAAATTGCATATAAAGATGCAATTACTGCAAGTAAAATGCTCAGTAGTACATGAGCTTAATTAAATACACAAACAATACCACATGCTTAAACAAACCCTACAGTATGTAAAATAATTCCAGAGTTTCATGGTTACTTAAGCAATACAAAACTGTCTTTTTCACTACATTTAGATAGCACTAATGGAGAAATGTTTCATTTTTGGTGCTTGTGGTACTGGAAATTCATAAGCAAGAATTTCTGATTTGGCTGTTGGAACTTTTTGACTGTTTAACTTTTCCTCAGGGGAGGAATCTAAGCTTTCCTTTTATTTAAATAACATATCTTTTTATTAAGAAAACAGATATTAATGCATAGACAGCGCAATCATCATATATAGTGCACAGATTGTTTTCTCCAGAGACAGATCGTCAAATATTCTCCCCCTCCCCTTTTCTTTCTCAGTTCTAACAAGAGATTGAGCCTACATCTGGAGATCACTATAACATTGTTGTCCATTATATGCATCACCTTTGACTTGTAGCTGTTTGACCACTTTAAAGATTTATCACCTTACTGAACATTTTTAGTGTTTCACCTTAACAAAAAATGTGCACTATGCGTGATATTTGTAAGAAAATGATTGAAAAGAAAGGATGAAAACACAACCTACCTTAAATATAAAGCTAAAGTCTGAAGTACATATACAATGCAAACAAAGGGTGATTTTTTTTTTTGTAATATCCCCAATGCAAAGGAAAAATTTTCCTGCCTAGATACTTTTATTGTTTCACTGTCCTTTTTTGATATCAGTTTCTCAAATAAGTCCTGCATTTTTTAGGTTCATTGGCTTTTCCAGAAATAGGAGATATATTGTGTAAGGTACCTCTTGCAATGGATAGCATTATTAATGTAGTGGTTCATGCTTTAAGTCTGTTGGGCAAGTGTTTGCCTTACTACTAGTCCCATTTAAATGAAAGTGTTTAAAATGTTCAGAGTAATTCACAGCATATAAAACTAATCAAACATCACCCCTCAGAGACTTATAAACTACTTTATAGAGTGACAGGGATTTTAGTCTATGATAACAGCTAAGGGTACTAAGGCCTGATATCTTTTTGGTAAGGAAATGTTGAAGTCTCACAAAGTGGTTTAGGTGCTTAGTGAAGTACATCCTGAAGGGAACAATGCATTCAATGATTGGCACAATAAGGGACGACAAAGACAAAATGTAACTTCTTTGGTTCTTGAGGAGAATAAGTTGTGCAAGGCTCCCAACTGAAATGACTGCACTCGACAAGCCATAAAAAGACTGAAAACCCCAAGGTTTCCCATTGAAATGACGGCACTCGACAAGACCAAAAACCCAAGAAAAGAGTCTCAAAGATTGATCTTCTCCTTTCAACTTCATTTTTTGGAAGGGGGCAAGACCCCATCACCCCCCAAACTTATATATACCAACTCTGAGATCACTATACCTTGAAGAAAAGGAAATATTCCAGGAAAAGACTATCTCAGACTTGCCATATGCAAGTCTGTTTTCCAGCCATTCAGTCTCTGTGTTTCATGACTCACTCAGCCAGGTACCAGCATTTCATATGGTTACCATTCTACAAACAGCAGGATTTTCTAACATGGTGATAGTGACATGCTTGTCAAAAGAGAGTTTATCATCTTAGATAATTAAGTCCTTCATGACAGAATCACATTTGAGTGAAACTTTATCTGTTCATTTATTTACTTATAGGTTCATAGATTCATAGGTGTATACTAAGCTAATGAACAGCAGGGCCTTTATATACCTAGCCATAAAACTCAACCCAATTTTGTCCCTATATATCATGGGTGTTTATTTGGAGGTGGTATATTATTTGGGAAGTTTCTGGAGCTTATTTGGGGGTATGTTAGTCTGGGCATTACTGCTTGCCTCTATCAAAGATATGGGAATCAGACTCAGAGTGAATTTCTGATTTCCTATCCATTGGTCAATGTTATGCTTAAATATGGTTAGGGGCAGACTTTGCTTCACATGGATGGGGTTCCTGTTCCAGTGCATGGGGATCCTCTGAGACACAAATCTGTCTCACCAACATGTCTTATTTATGTCACAAGCAAAATGTAAATCCTTGCATCTAGAGAATCTGATGCTGTTCATTTTGCTGCTATACAAAAGGTCCATCAGTGCTGGATCTGAGGGTGCCTTGTATGCCAGGCATAAATCACCTCTCAGTAACCCATAGGAGACTGAGTATAGAGACTGGGCTTTAAGGCAGTCCATATAGGACAATGTGTTTATACCCTTGATTGTCCTAATAAAGAACCTTTGTGGCCATTCCAACTGGTGCATATGTTTGGCCAGGCACATGCCAAAGGGGGTAATATAATCAAAGATGGGTCTGATAGGGCTGAATAAAGTGTCACTTTGACTTCTTTGGACATTGATGCCATGCCGTTAGTTATACGTTGAGTGACATGAATGATTTTCTTACTACCTTGGCCACATGTTGGTTAAAGACCCAAATTATCCCTGACTACCAGCTCAACTCCAAGAGGCATCTTATCAATGGAGTAAGTATCCTAGGTGGTAGTTTCCCCAAAAGGCACTATAATACATTTATTGGCACTGAGTTTTTATCATGTGACTCTGGCACCTGACAGTTATCTGTGTTAGACCCTCTTTTAAGATGCTCATGGCATGGGGGAAATATATGATAGCTCCCAATTTGCAGTCATCAGCGAACTCAGTCAGCCAAAGGCTCTTGACATTAGCCTTTACCTCTGATAAGTAGATGCCAAATACGAGCGGTCCCAAAATGGAGCCCTGAGGTAACCTTCTAGAGACCAATCTCTTAATGGAGGTGGTCTCACCAATCCTGACTTCCTTGGTCCTCTCTGTGAGCCAGCTGGCAATCTAGTGACTTATATGCCAATTTCAGTGAGTTTGTCAATTATACCAGAGTGGGGTACTGTAGTAAATGCACTAGCCAGGTCCAGTTAGGCAGTATGCACCATTTTCCCCTCATCCATTGCCTTGGTAAACTTCTCAAATAAATCTGCCAGGTTTAGTAGGCATGACCTTCCCTTAACAAAGCAACACTGCATTGGATCTAATGTCTGAAGGTTGCCTATGTCTTTGTTTATTATGTTCATCTAATTTGTGCCATGGCTTGCTTATTAATTAGACTAACAGGTCTGTACTTTCTGGAGTCAGTTGATGATCCATCCTTGTGAAATGGGCTAACTGTTGCAGTCTTCCATTCTCCTGGTACAAAGCCTGTTTTTGAGGCTGTAGATTAAAAGTGACTCAAGTGGTCTTGATAGGTTATGTTTCAAGCTATTTATGAGGCATCCCAGGATACTGTCAAGGCCTACTGAGACTGTGTTTCTGGCTTTAGCAATTGCCACCAGGACCTGTGCCCTATTAATAATTGGAGGAGGGGTTATGCTAGTCAAAAGAGAGTTTATCAACTTAAGTACTCAAGCCTTGATGACAGGAACACATTTGAGTGAAACTTTATCTGTTCATTTATTTACTTATAGGTTCATGGGGGTGTCAGGGGGATTAGGAGGGTGAAGTCTGACCTGAACTCATCAGACAGCACATTTGTTATGTCTTTCTGCTCAGTGGAGGTGGCACCATTAACCACCATTTTGACACACTAATGTATGCTTCCTTTGAGGTTTCAGACATAGCTGTAGAAGGTCTTGTGGTTGTCTTTAGCCTGTGATGCTATCTTGACCTCATAATTGGCCTTGTTGGACTTGGTTAGTTATCTTAATTTCCTGTTTAGTTTAATTAGAGAACTCCTTTCATTACAGGGTTGAACTTCCTGATTTTAGTCACAACTCTTTTTCCCATTCTTATATGCCTATCAAAATTAGGATTCAACCAATGTGGTTTGTTTTAGAGTTTGTTTTGGGCTTAGTTTTAGTAGGTACAGCAGCATCTATACTTGCATGGTTGTATAGGGTCCATGTGAACAATTCTGCATAGGTTGCAGTGAACTCAGGATGGGGAAGAGCATTCAATTTTCAACAACATTCTCTTAATAGGATGTAGTTTGCTTTGGAATAGTTTCTAACTTTTACAGGGTTTTCTGGAGTTACCAAGTTTATTTTTATTTCGAAGAAAACATCTTTGTGGTATGACCTCAACAGTGAGGATATGACTCTTATTGGGGGGGGGGGGGTGCAGCACTCCTCCATATTAGTGAGTACCAGGTCCAGTATGTTTGAACTTGTGGTAGGTGTGCACAGTATCTGGTCAAGGGTATTTGTGTTAATAATGTCCAGAAATTGTAGTGGCTGTGAGTAAGAGGCAATGTATGTGTCCCACCCTATACAGAAGTAGTTTAAATCTCCAATGAATAGGGTATTTTGTTTAAGTAGATATAGGTATGAGCTATGGGATTCTAGGGGTATAGAGGGTGACCTATAGCTTGCTAGGATAGGGTATGGGATATTGTCTGTGGTGACTTGCACATGAATAAATTCCAGGGCATCAACCTGTTTAAATAACATAGAGTTGTGCTTGTTGTTAATATAGATTGAGTCCCCACCTTTTCTCCATGTCTGTGCAGCTGATGGTCTGAATGTGAGGAAGCCACTGAAGCCACGTATTGCTGACATACATTCTGCACATTTACACCATGTCTTGGTACATCACAGATGTCTGTACTCTTGAGAGTGAGGAGATCTTGTAGGGCATGGAGTTGCTTTTTAGGATCCTAGCATTCAGCAGTAACACCTTTAGGTTTCCCTGGGATTTATTTGCTATGTCAGTCAGTCTGTGAATTTTGCATTGCTGTAGATAAAGTTTTAGCCAATGTTCTGAAGCCTAGGGGGACAGCTGCAGGCCATTCTTTTCAAAACAATCTGGTTTGTTAACCATGTCCTCCCATGCTGGAAAATTTGAACCCCCCTGGAAAGACACCAGCAAGTAAGCCAATTCTTGAAATCAATCATATTTTGTTTGCACTGTGGCATCATCACTGGTGAAGGTATAATGCTGTTCAGTGTAAGGCACATACCTACTTTAGACACATATTCCGAGAGATCAATGATGTCTCTCTTCATAAAGTTTAGAGAAGTACATCTCTGGTGATAAATACCCACATGGGCTATGATAGAATTTAACTGGCACCTGTGTTGTAGTGACCTGAGTACATACATAACTTGGTGAATCCTGGCACCTGTGCTGTAGTGACCTGAGTGCATGCATAACTTGGTGAATCCTGGCACCTGTGTTGTAGTGACCTGAGTACATACATAACTTGGTGAATCCTGGCACCTGTGCTGTAGTGACCTGAGTGCATGCATAACTTGGTGAATCCTGGCACCTATGTTGTAGCGACCTGAGTGCATACATAACTTGGTGAATCCTGGCACCTGTGTTGTAGTGACCTGAGTGCATGCATAACTTGGTGAATCCTGGCACCTGTGTTGTAGTGACCTGAGTGCATACATAACTTGGTGAATCCAGGCACCTGTGTTGTAGTGACCTGAGTGCATGCATAGCTTGGTGAATCCTGGCACCTGTGTTGTAGTGACCTGAGTGCATGCATAACTTGGTGAATCCTAGCACCTGTGTTGTAATGACCTGAGTGCATGCATAACTTGGTTCATAGGTTCATAGGTTGGTACTAGGCTATCAGCCCTAGGGCCTATACAAGCCTAGCCATAACAATTCCCTGGCTATTTCTTCCCACACTATTTACTTCCCTGGACCCCTGTCTAGCAGGGCGACTGATGTGATCCCCAGGGTGAATTTCCTTTCTCCCATCCAATTGTCAAGGTTCCTTTTGAAGAGGGCCAAAGAGGCACTCTGCTTGACATTTATGGGCAATCTATTCCAGAGTCTGGGGAGTCTCTGGGTCAGGAACCTATCCCTCCAGCATGTTTTGTTTATTGTGATGACAAGGTTTAGATCCCTAGAGCGTGTGGCTCTGAGGGATTGGGATTTCTTTAAGTGTAGCATGTCCAACAGCTCTGGGTTTGACATGGCCTTGTATGTTAAGCAGAGATCACCTCTATGTAGATGATATGCGACAGAGTATAGCTGGAGTTTTTTAAGGCGGTCAGCGTTGGGCATCTGCTTTAGGCCTGTGATTCTTTTAGTGAGGTATTTCTGCAGCCTTTCCAGTTGTTGCAGATGTCTTGAGAGGCACACAGGAGCCAGGATTCACCAAGTTAATAAGTGATGGCCAGGATTCAGTAAACTCCATGTAGGAATAGCGTTATTCCTACACAGTGAATCCTGGCACCTGTGTTGTAGTGACCTGAGTGCATGCATAACTTGGTGAATCCTGGCACCTGTGTTGTAGTGACCTGTGTGCATGCATACCTTGGTGAATCCTGGCTCCAGATAAGCAACTCACTGTTCTCTTTTCCTTGTTCTGCATGGTGAGCAGGCATCTGTTTATGTCATCTCCAACAACTGGAAAGTCCACAGAGGTAACTCACTAAAAGAATACAGGGCATAAGTAACATGTCCTGTGCAGATCACATCAAGGCCCTATCCCTGTATTCTTGCTCTTGCAGACTTTTGAGGGGAGGTCTATGTCTGACATACAAGGCATTATCAGACCTTGCTCTGATGGACCTCCTGCATTTCTGCAAAAGAAACAGTAGCAGAATTACCTGGTCTAAAGACGTCAACTTTTTTCTGTAATATAAATAACACCTGCTGGAGTGACAGTTATGTATCCCAGAAACTACCACTTCTGTGAAATAGGCTCCCCATCTATTTAAAGCAAAGTTCCTCCCTAACCCAATTCCAGTGTAACTTGGACAATTGGATGTGTAACCGAAAATTCATACCTGGTTTGGCATGTACATCTCTAATGGACACAGGAAGCCTGTAAATTGCTCATTTCTAGTCCCCTGCTTGTATATGTTTCATCTCCCATGCCTCTGCTTACACTTATCAAGTATACCAGAACTTGTCAGAGAGTTGGTATTCATGGCTAGGCTTAAAAAGGCCCTTGTAGTTCTTAGCCTATATAAAGCTATAAATCTATGCAATGAAGTCTTTTATGACAAGAATCCTTGGTAATGTGTTTGACTTTTTATTTTTTAGTTTGTTTTGGGACCTTATTGTTGTAGCTTCATTTGTATTCTGTTTTATTTTTGTTTAGTTCAGTCTTTCTTTATCAAGTAGGGTAATGAACATAAGTGATGGCCAGGATTCAGTAAACTCCATGTAGGAATAGCATTATTCCTACATGGAGTGAATGGTATCCATGTCCACAGTTCCATATTAATGAAGGTGTGCTGCTAAGATGGAGCCATGTACATGGATAGTGAATCATTGCAGAGGGCATGTTGCAGTAGTGCTTGCATTTCTGTAACATGACCACTGCACTGTCAAAGTGTCATACAGCACTTTAAAATCCTTTCAGTGTCCACAGACACTGAAAACAGGACTGTGAATGTAATGCAATGAAGGGGGTGTGGACAGGAACTGTAACACACCCGCTGCATTGTCAAAGTGCTGTATGGTACTTTACAGTAACATTGTGTCCTCAGACACATACCTCTCAACCTCTTAGAGGAAGAAATCTGGACAAAGCCATACCAAAAGCAGGGTAAAAGCCCAGAAATAGGGACATTTTATAAATATTTGCTCTTACAAACTTAGAAAGTTGATAGAATGACAGGTTTTGCATTACCATGGATTGTCATGAAGAGTATGTGGCCTGCAGCTGACATGCTGATGTTTTACATATTGAGAGATATATATTTAAAATGGTTGTATTCATTTTTTTTTTCATTTATATGTGAAGTTTAAGTGTAGCTGAGTTGGGTATGCATGCCACAGTGCTTTGCTCAGCAGTGCTTAAACATCTTGTAAGAGATATATATAAATGTATAGCTAAGACCTTCAATGGCTACTTAGTCAATGGTGACTTAGCTTAGTGGTTAGAGTTCTGGCTTTGCATGCAGTAGTTCATGGTTTGAATCCCAAGACAGGCCATTCAGCTTTTACATGGAAAAGCAATGTGAATTTATTTTTTTTTATTTAATGATGTAGTAATTGATATTTGTTAACCAGGGTAGTGTAGCTGGTCCACAATTCCAGTGTCATTGGATATATGATGTGAAATCCTCTATGTAAATACAAGTGCCCCATACAGTATTGTCACACCCCAGGGTAATGTAATGAAAGCACACGGGGATATCATGTAAAGTAAATTATATACGCTTAATAATATGTCAGTAATGATTAATTAATATGCAATTCTTAAATATTTTTTAAATGAAAACTGAGCAATGCTTAGCAGTGCTTAGCTCTGCTTAGCTAGTTTGAAAATTGAATAGAAATTTAATTCTAAGCAGCATTCAGCCCAGAAAAGCAGATTTGTGCACAGCTAAGCACTGCTCAGCATTTGCCACTTTAAGCACTGCTCAACTCAGCTTAGCGGGTTTGCACTCTGCTGAGCGTTGCTCATCATTTTCAAAAATGGTATAATGATGGCAAAGAGTGGGAATATGGCCTTATTTAAACAACACAGGCAGGAATACAGGCAGATCTCATTAGAGTTTGATCCCTATAGGAGCTATGCCAGGTGCTGGTGAAGGAGCACTCTTTTGGGTGCAGTGCTGGGGCATTTTGGTGAAAAGGGCCATGGCTAGGCTCCTTGTAAAGAACCATCACATCAGACTGTCACAGGGCCAGGACCAGGGCTTAGCATGCAAAGCTTAGGCCTGGGACCATCTGGCAATTGAGCTCACCAATGCCAGTGGCATCTCCCGTACTGGTGAGCAGGTCTGTCATCATTATGATGACCTAAAACAGAGGAAGGGGCTCTCTTGGACCAATGGCTCCAAGATGCTAGGGACTGGACAGCCCCAGAAGTTTGTAAGTATAGCAACTGGTGATTTATCAAATTATAGTATGAATATCTGATAGACAGGTATTCATAATGGTGTGTTTTTGCCCCACAGCTGCAGATGAGAGGGCTAAAAATGTGGAAGCCCATGGAGGACGACTGGAGAGGCTGCACTGACAGTGTGGTGAGTACAGATATATCCTGCAATATATATATATATATATATATATATATATATATATATATATAGTCTAATAAATAAGAAAGTGCATTTTTCCAGCCATTAGGTATAGTGTGTTCTGAGTGTACTGAATAAATAAAGTTTGTCAGACCAATATTGATCTTCAAGATATGCAGTACTACTGAATGTAGAATCTCAACTGTAATAAAGCACTGTGTCATGCTACTCAAATAAAGATTTGTACCACACACTGTTGTTTTTAATCTGGTATGTTGTTGAAGAAATAGAGTGTGTACAGGCTCTTCACAGAAAATATGGCTTTAACAGCATGCGTTAACTGAGGCTCTTCTGATAACCAGCTGTTATTCAAAACTGTAGATTGTGGAGATGTAAAACAAGATATAAATGAAATATGAAATATGTCCTGCACTAAGATATGAACCTTGAATAGTAATGTGTAATATATTATAGTGTATCCCCTGCAGTACTGCCTTGTGTTAACCTTTGCATTTCAGATCTATGTAGTCCTGAATGTGGGTATGCTGATGTAGGCAAGTATGAGAGTGTAATATGGGGTGACTGAAAATATATGATGTCCAAATGTATACGGGTCGGGTATGCATCCCAGCACCCTGCTATGGTCTGTACAAATAACACATATTCACATATACTAGGGGTTAAATGTGTACACCTGCTTTCAAAGGATTAATACACAGTAAACTAAATATCTGTCATGCATGAATCTCAGGCATGTATGTTCAACTGTCATTATGGTCTTTGGTGACACTACACTTAGATTACAAGGTCAGAGTGTCTAACCAAGTGAGTAGTAGGCAGAAATTAGTCAAGCAAGAGACAGCAATTCCTCAGTAGCTCAGTATGATGAGAAATAGCTATGTCATTAATTTTTGCACACAGAGACCACGGTTGGAATCCAGGGAGTGGTACCAAGATGTGTGAATATTTACACTCAAGTAATCCTGAATATTTGTAGAAACAGACAGATAGTGTTACCAGATATGTTATCCACAGGTCTTACAGGTAAAGAAATATATGTAGTAGCTGTATGAATGGTATACTAATAAACCGTGTACAACTATTCCAGTGTCCAACCCCATGCCTGCAAATGACAGCAGGATAGGTACATATTCCATGCACTCTTCCCGATACATGTCTCTGAAGTGTCACGCTGTCACAGCTAGTGATTACAGCTGCCAATAACCTTGGACACAAATCTGAATCCAGCTGAAGTATGCCAGTAGCACCCTCACACAACATCAGTGCAGGGTACACCTTTTTCGTCATATATGTAACCCTGACATGTATGAGTCCCCTCTAGTTATGCACCCAGAGTTGTCACAGTTTGCCCCACACCATTCCAGGTTGACAGTTTAACAGTTATATATGTGCTACAGAAGCTATGGGCCACAGGTAGATGTTAAGGGAGGGCAGGTCTGTAGAGTATTAAGCAGTACTGATGTGAAAATTAGAAGCCTTTACAGTTGTTAATGGACTTTTTTTCTCTGCCCCCACCCCTTATCTGCATCAATAATTATTAATCATATACTACAGGTATGTTGTTCTCAAAAACTGATGTTGGGACTTGTGTTTTATTATTGCCTTGTTTAAATACCGTTGTTGGTGGCCTGTTGCCATAAATATAACTGGCGTGCTGTTACAGTGCTGACTGTTATTCTGTTTATGCATGTGTTCTGCTTGCTATGCAGTTGTTTCAGTTCTATTGTTCTGGGTTGATTGGAACACCCATGCATGCTGTTATAACTCATTTTGAAATATTTTGTTCATGACTAACCAATACATTTTGAAAAACCTCAATACCATAACACATTTGGGATGGCAAAAGATCCACCTGTCCCACCACATCTGGCCACAGCACTGGGTGCCAGCATGTCTGGGACCCAACTTGGAAATGCATGCTCTGCTGGTCCTGCACCACCCTCAGGTAGAACCATCTCAGGGTATGGGACCCATCCCTCCTCTCAGCGAGGGCACAGAGAGGAACCAGTCACCCACAAACAGTTCCAAGGTATGGTGCACAGGGTCATGCAGAGTTGCCTGAATGCCTGAGCCAGATTGAGGGCAGATTGGTGCACCTCAAGGGGCAGCTGGCCCCTGTTGTCCAGCCCCCAGCACAGCCACCTTTGGGGCCATGAATGGGCAGTTGTGACTGCCCATGGGTGGGGACCTCAGTCCCACTGTTTCCATCTGGAGGCACATGGCCCTCCAATTCCCAACCACCGCCCTCCCCATCCAAGGTGTTTACTCCCTCATGTGTCATACACTGCCCCTGTCTGCTGTCTTGTCTGTCTTCTCTGTCTGCAAAAGCCACCCCCCTACCCAACTTACCTTCATAAATGTACGTACAACCTTTCCCCAACATCCCACTCTCACCTTAAAAAAAAGAGGGGACATCTGTCCCCCCAAAAAATCATGTCCCATACATAGCTCTCCATTTTTCCCCCATGTACACTGACATCAATCAATTTACTCTTGAGTTACTCAACCAATGTATGTCACCCACACTCCTTTCTGTGTGGTATGAGGCTTTAAATTCCAGATTATCCACATCATTCACAGCTGTTGCTGCAGAAGAAATGGAGAACTATGCTTCTTTCCTACACTCATCCTGCACATCCCTAGCTGCCTTCCATAATGTTTTTCTGCCTGCTTGCCCCCATTTCACCACTTTCCTATCACCCCTTTTTTCTTTCTTTGGAAATAGCATGGGGTTTAAATGGGAATAAGCAGTGTGAAGCAAAGCTAAGGGAAACTAAGCATCTGTTGGCATTGCGGAGTGCCATGCAAACCCAACCAAACTGCTTAAAACTGCTTTAATCACTCTGTCGCCATCAGCCACTGTTCTGCCCAGCAACAAACTAAGCAGCACTGGCAGGTCTTAAACTGAGGTACCTCTGCACTATAGCCACAGTAACATACCACTACACCAAATGAGCTGTGCTAATATGTAATGCTTTTTCAAACATATCATGCATTACAGTCATTTAACATTAGGGAAAAAATATATCACTACCATGTCTTGAACCCAGAACCCTATGCACTACAGTCAGAATACCATACCACTACACCAAATGAGCTGTGGAATTTACTGTGCTTTTTCAAACATATCATGCATTACAGTCTTTTAACATTATGGAAAAAAGACAAAGATGAAGAGTCATGAACACAGGACCTTCTGAACTGTTGTCACAGCAACACACCAGTACACCAAATCATCTCTGGGAAATTACTGATGCACATACCTCTCAACCTCTTAGTGCAAGAAATCTGGATGAAGACTGACAAAATGAGGGACAAAAGCCCAACAATAGGCACATATTTTACATAGTGCAGTTATACATATAATAACATTGCTAGAGTAACATGGTTTGTTTTGACATACATTTTCTAAAGGATTTGAAGTCTGTAACTCAAAGTTCTGTTATTATTTAGTGCCATCAGACCTCTGATTATCCCAGTTATTTGCCAGAAAACAACAAATATTCTGAGGGACAGACTAAAAATATGAGGGCAAAATCTGGACATGCTGTGAGAATATGTACAGTTTTTGGTATGCTGATGCATTTGTAAATTCAGGCAGTACAGGGATATACCTTTAGGGTGAAAAACATCACTTCCAAATTATGAACACAGAACCATTTGAACTGCAGTCAGGGCAACATACCAGTAGGCCAACTGACCTCTTGAGTACAGCAACTGAGTTTTATGAACAGATCCTGATAGCCAGTCACACAGTACTCCAACATATAGTGGCCAAAATCACAGTGTAATTGGGCCTCTGACACAGACACAGAACCAGTACACAGACAAATAAATTCTGCAGTGTCACATGTGACTGTAGAGATTTCCACAGAATGTCCAGGGTTATGGCTCATATTGATGGCCTGTTCCTCAGAACATTTGTGGTATTCTACTAAATCACTAGGATGATATCAAGATGGAAGTCACTAAATAATAATACACATTTGAGTGTCAGACTTCAAATCCCTCAGAAAATGAATGTCAAAACAAACCCTGTTACTCTAGAAATTTTCTAAGGTTATGACACCAATATTTAAAATCTCACCCTATTTTTGACCCTTTGTCCACACATTTGGTCATGCTTTGACCACAGTTCCTGTGCTAAGAGGTTGAGAGGTATACAGACATAGCATTTGAAACAGTGGACACAGCACATCAATCCAAACAGTGGACAGTATTTCCACCTACCCTCTGTGATGCTGTAGCTCCCACACCTCTATAATGTCCTCCTCACAGGCCAGGAAAAGGGACAAGGCCCACATGAAGGCCTTAATTATAGCACTGTGTTGCCATGACATTGGCTAATGGGAAGGCAACCCAGCTGTTCTGGATACAAATAGTAAATGGGAGCAACAAATTGGTGTACAGGCCACCTGTTCATGAGCATTACCTACAAAAGGCAAGCTGCTGCCTATGCTAAACAGGTCTGATACTTTCATAAGGAAGACAGACTGTGACTTTTCACACCACCTTTTGTGGATTTATTCTGAAAAAGGAGTACAGCACTATAACAGGTATGGCAAACAATTCAGTATGTAATGGAATGCAGATGGGGGATGCAGTCATGTGAAATAAGAATTTAAACAGTAGCTCTCAAAAACATTTCCTGGATGGTCATATTGCTGTTTGTCTGCTGTCTAGCACCTACAGCCATCCCTGATGGCTATGTCTGCAGCATACCTCTGAACTGTACAGATTTTTGCAGAATGTCCTGATTGTTGCCTCAAAATTGTGTTCGGTTTTGCATAAAATTGTGGTTTTCTGGCAAATTAGTGGCAAATCATGAAGGATTGAAATTAGAAAATAATGAGACAGTTCAGTTCCAGTCTTCATACACTACAGAAAAGTTGTGCTAATGCAAAACCTGTTATTCCAACAATTTTCTAAGTCTGTAAGAGCAATATTTAGAAACAGTTTCTAGTTTGGGGCCTTTGTCACACTTTTATTCATGGCTTTGTCCAGATTTTTTTCTCTAACAGGTTGAGAGGTATGGTCTGCAGTGACATGGATCACAGCTCTGGCCCCTGAGTCATCCCAGCAAGGGTCAGCTCACATATGACTACTACTGGAGTGTCTGTTGCACAATACTGTCTGTGACACTACTAGCCCAGCTGTGATGTTGTAAGTAATCATATTGTGTGTATATTTATATCATACATATGCGTGTCTTACAAATGTAAGAGACCTATATATGTTATGTGGGGTTCCCTTTATAATCTTGAAATATTGAAATCTCGAATTTCAATATCTCGAGACCATAAAGGCAAACACTCAAAATCCCGAAACCCAAAAACCGCAAAACACAAAATCGTGAACAGTAACACACCATACACCACATACACCATCCTACCCACACTACAACAAATCAAACAACAAAACATATACAAACACAATAACAACCATTGACACACCTAAAGTACATATATCACATGCACCCCCACACCCCCCTACTTGTATATACTAACTCTGAGATCACACAAACAGGAAAACACAGCAAACTCACACCCAGACATTCTACAGTCACTCGCACACACACACACACACGCACACACTCACACACACATACACACACACACACACACACACACACACACACACACACACACACACACACACACACACACACACACCACACCACACATAGAGTACAACGTCCCATTTGGGATGTACTTGCTGGAAAGACTACAGAAGTACCTCACCAAGAGGATCACTGGCCTCAAACAGATGCCCTATGGAGCTCGACTGAAGAAACTCCAGCTGTACTCAGTTGCATACCACCTACTCAGAGGTAATCTCTGCCTGACATACAAGGCCATGTCCAACCCAGAATTGATGGACATGCTCCACCTAAAGAAAACCTTATCCCCTCGAGCCACACGCTCTAGGGATCTAAACCTCACCACAACAATAAATAGGATGTGCTGGAGGGATAGATTCCTGTCCCAGAGACTTCCCATGCTTTGGAACAAGATTCCAATCTACATTAGGCAGAGCTCCTTGCTAACATTCTTCAAAAGAAACCTTGACGAGTGGATGGGAAACAGAAAGTTTACCCCAGGGATCACTTCAGTGGCTCTGCTGGAAAGAGGCACAGGGAACTAATCTAAGGGGTGGCGAAAGCCAACACATTCTGGCTAGGCTTATAAATGCCTTCGGGCAGATAGCCTAGTACCTAGCTATGAACCTATGAATACATCCAACACTTACACACTCATACTTCCCCCTGCCTACCCTAACCCACATGTACAACTTACAAGCACACTCACATACATCCAAACTCCCACCCAAAACCCTTACAAAACACTCACTTACCTTAAATCATACCTAAATCCACACATGACACCGGACACCATCCACACAAACCACCACAAGCAGCGTAGCATAAAGCCATAACCAGGAATTTGAGATATTCTAATTCGCGATTATGTACTTTTGCTATTTAAGAAATTAGCCTTTATCGTCTTGAGATAATGAAATTTGTGATTTCAGTATTTCAAGAGTATAAAGGGGAACCGTTATGTGGATTTTTAACAGCTGGTGCAGAAGTGGGGTGAACTGTATGTTATATACTGAGCTCATACCTTAAAATTGTCCATAGTTTTGCAGACTGACCACATGTTCACCTTATATTTTTACTAATTTACTACTACATTTGTGTTTTATTTGGCAAATCCATGGCAAGTCATAAACTAATAGCACACATGTGAAGGTCAGATGTCATAACCTTCAGATAACTCATGAATCCAAATTCTAGTATTCTATTAACTAAGCGTCTAAGAGCAATATTTATAAAGTGCCACTATGTGTTGGTCTTTGTCCCCCCTTTATTTGTGCCTTTGTCCAGATATCTTTCTCTAACAGGTTACTGGCATAGAACAGAAATGTAAATTATGTATTACCTGCACAAATTAATATACTAATAGTAGAAGATGGAAGCCTCGAACATACAGACATAAGTTGCAAAATGTCAAGTAAATAAGCTGAACTTGTTTTATGAATGTGTTATCCCAGTTCCAATGCAGCAAGCAGACATAAATGCCTACAGCTAGAGGTTTTTTATTGTCTTGAAACATAAATAATTATTAGGTTGAAAATGTAGACATGCTTAACTGTGTTATGACTTCCAGTTCTACACAAACATCAGGCAAATATTCTCTTCTGATACAAATATGTTAAAATGTATGTTAGTTGCTGTTAGCCTGGCAAGTGAAGACAGGTAACAAAACACTGAAGTAATCTGAGCTAAGCCAGCATTAATGTTGATTATTACTTCCTGACCTTTGCATTTCGTATGTATCAGTGTATCTGACATTATCCACTCATATGCATTTGGCTTGCTAATAGTAAGGAACTAGGGACGTGTAAAACCATTTACATATAGATGGGAATACAGTATATCTGTCTGATGTTTGTGTCATCTGCATTGCTCTGAGTATTAGTAATTTCTGCATTTAATGTTGATTTGAAGCTCTGGATTTAATGTTTGATCACTTCTATTTTGTATCTCATTCTAGTAACATTTGTTTAGTTTTATGTGACTGTTCTGTTGGAGTTTTAAGAGTTCTTGGCTAGGGTCACTTAAAAAAGGTTACCAAATAATCCATTTGCAAACTGTAAATACCATCATTTAAGTAGTGGAGGAGGTGAGAGACAGCATTGCTCTTTTATTTAGAAATACCTGTAGTTAGCTGAAGTGTTTGTGTGGTCTGCGTTGCTCTGAATATCAGTCATCTCTGCCTGTAATGTTGATTTGGAGACCTTTATTTAAGGTTTGATCACTTCTAAATTGCATCTTATTCTATTACATTTGTTTTCTTTTTTTATGTTTTCTGTTATGTTGTAGTTATAAGTGTTTTTGCTCCCACTCACTCAGTCCTTGTTGTGTTCTTAAATTTGGTGGCTTGTGAGTTTCCCACCCCTACTATAAATCTCATGTTGGACACTCCTCCTAGTCCCATCCCATCAGCTTATTCTACTGAGTAGAGAGAGAGATCATTTGGGAAGGGCCACCCATCTTGGTTTCCTAAACTTAAGGTACCATGTGTCATCCCTTTCCACTTAACCAAAATAAAAACTGATTTTACTGTATTTGTGTTTCTTCATACTTTATTACTTTATTTTGCTTTTGCTGCCTGTTCTTACAAGCACTCAATTGCACTTAATCTGCTGCATGTATTACTGCTTATTAGTAGCCTGATTAAAACGTAACTGTCATTCTAAGCCTTTTGGTTTGTGGTCTGCACTCTTGTGGCAGGAAGGGTAGTTTACATACTTCTAAGTTGGGCTTTGCTAGTTGAACACTTCTACTGTCTGTTATTTTAAAAGTGTCTTACTACTGGTTGAAGCACTTGGGCTTCAGGACAGTCATTTTACATGAATGAGGTTTGAGGTCAACACTCTTGTGGGAAGAAAAGGGTAGATTCTGCCCTTCTGAGCTGCGAATTGCTAGTTAAAGGAATAGTGTGCCTGTTTATTTCAACTGTTCCTTAATGAAATTGGTGTCCCTTGTTTGCTGTAGCATACATTACATGCAGACCTGCTGAATCGAGCTTTGTTTGTAGAACTTTAGCAGTAATCTAGGCCATCATTTTTGTAGAGGCATACCCTGCACCTTATTGGCAGGAGTGTGCAGTTAGAACTTGTCTGACTACTACTGGAACAGGGCTCAGTTCTGAGCTTTCTTGTTGGTTAATTGCTGCATTTGTTTAAATCAGTTTGTTCTTGTTTGCTACTGTGATATCTTCATGTGTATCTGTTCTCCTGTGTTACATTGACCTACATAGACTTGAAATATCTTTAGCATAGTCTGGTTGCCTGTTTTGCTGTATTCAGATCTCTTTGTGTAATTCCTGTGTTTGCTGCTATGCCATCTTGTGTTGGCCAGGGCCTACCTGCACTTACTAGGAGCAAGAAATGGTTGGAACTTGTCTGGCATAGGATGTTGAGCTACAAACTCAGGGACAAGGGTTGGTTGTTCAGTTCCAGTGTTTCTAGTTTGCATTTGTTTTTGTGCTATTCAAATCTAGCATTTGTGTGGGTTTGTGCTTGTTTGTCCATTGCACACTGCTGCTGTGCTGTATTAACCCTTTGCAAGGCATCACAGTTGCAATGTTTGTCCCTTACCAGCACTCTTGTGTGAGTGAAGCCCTCACTTGCAGCTACTGTATTGATTTTATCCAGCCATACTCACATCTATGGGCACTCTCCTCAGATAGTACCCACTCTACTATCCCTGACCTCTGTTCCACGGATAATGATAACTGTGGATGGACAATCTCCTGTACTTTCCCCTGCTACTGTGGTTGATATGGGCATCCTGAGACAGTGTAGCAACTGCATTATGTACACAGACCACCCTCTACCACTACTACCTAAGAACACAATATCTGAGAGATGCAATCACATTAAGAACCTATACTCCTTGCTGTCTCACTCAAAAGCCAGTACTCGAATGACAGACTACAAAGCTTTGCCTGAGATGGCTTTCATCTGTCTCCCCTGGCCATCTCTGGCAAAGGAGGAGGAGTCTAGCTTCCAGGATGGGGAAGCAGTTCAAGGTAGTAACCTGGATGCGCGCCTGTCTCGTGTGGAAGGGCAGCTCACTCAAATGATATTGCTTATGGCTGGAAACATCCAGATGTGAATAAACCTGCTGTTGCTTTCACCTACAGGCTCGTGGATTTATTACCTCCTGCCTCTTTGTGTGTTTGTTGTGTTTTTATTGAAATGGGAATTGTACTGGGTGGGAAAGGCCTCAAAATACTCTAACATACAAACACAAACAAACCCTTGTCATGACTGGGATTAGAACCCCTACCTATCTAGTTATTTACATTATAGTGTTACACAGTTATTGCATGTGACATGGAGCTTATAGGGCTAAGGACTGTCCAAAAGTACTTCTAAGGTGAATGACATCAGCAGATCTTGTAAAGCAGAGAAATGGGAAGTGTACTGGGTGAGAAAGGCCTCACAATACTTTAACGTGCAAACACACACAAAAAATGCACACACACACACACACACACACACACACACACACACACACACACACACACACACACACACACACACACACACACACACACACACACACACACACACACACACATGTGCATGGGCAGACAAAGGTGAGTGATGTGAGATTACAACTCCTACCTGACTACTATTATACAATGGAGCTCACCTTTATGCTGGCACATGCCACTGGTTACAACTAGTATGCAGTTGTCTGCAGCAGGACATCACTTTATGGCCTTCAGGGTGTCTCTGTCTATGACTCAGTCTCTGTCTGTGTCTCCCTCTCTCTCTCTCTCTCTCTCTCTCTCTCTCTCTCTCACTGTCTGTCTCTTTTCCCCATGTCTATGTGTATGTCTGCTTGAAATATTTTTATATGTTGCTTATATATATGTTTATGTATCACACTCAACAGATGCAGATATAGCACATATGGGCCACCTACAGATAGATGAGGGTAATCCTGTGTGATGGGTGTGGGTAGAGACAGTTAAGGTATGCATAGCTGTCTGTATGCAAAGACATAGATGCACAATACAGTTGTATAGTCCAATGTGGGTTTAGACATAGGCTGTAATCTGTAATTGACCTTCTATAGTAAGAGTGGGACTCCATTCCAGAGATAGATGTATTCCCGTCCATGGATTTGTGTGCTACAGCCATACCTCTCAACCTGTTAGTGCAAGAAAAGTGGGGATAGCCTACCAA
This sequence comes from Protopterus annectens, assembly GCF_019279795.1. Classification (NCBI taxonomy): domain Eukaryota; kingdom Metazoa; phylum Chordata; order Ceratodontiformes; family Protopteridae; genus Protopterus; species Protopterus annectens. The sequence continues at coordinate 454,902,499 of NC_056742.1, forward strand.
AATGGGGGACAATGGCCCAAACATAGGGAGATATTTTAAATATTGCTCTTATAAACTTAGAAAGTTGCTAGAGTAACAAGGGTTTAGCAGACATTATCCGACATATATGACGTCTGACACTGAAATGTATGTCATTACTTACTGATGGAAATCCTGAGATCATCACAGTGATTTACCAGAGAATTACAAGATTTATGATGAACAGACCAAAAATATGAGCCAAACTATACACATTCTCACCAAATCCAGCCAGTTGAGAGGTGTGGCTACAGCCGGATGAAGCTGTGTAAAAAATCAAGCACCTCAGTGATATACTGGCTGGGGATCTCCTAGTTGTGTGGTATCCTTCTTAACTGAAAAGTCATATTCTGGTGTGGGTACAGAGTGCATTGTACTGAGCAGAGATTTTCATAATATGTGTGGTATATTCTACATAGCACTGTTATTTCTTGGCAGAGATATATAGAGTAATGTGGTGAACCACTGACAGAAATTTGTTTATAGGTTCATAGGTTCATATGAGGTTACTAGGCTATTGGCCCTGAAGCCCTTATAACCCTTGCAGACAAGAGTGTAGCCCATGTTAAGACATGTCAGCACCCAGAGCCCCTGTCCAGCAGGAACACAGGTGGAATCACAGGTCTGTATTTTCTGTTTCCCATGCAGTTACCCAGGGTGCACTTCACAAGGGGTATTGAAGAACTCAGCTTGATGTGAACAGGGAGTGTATTCCATAGATGCGGGAGTCTGTGGGACACGTATCTGCCACACGAAGTCCTATTGATATCACAGACCAGGTTGATGCTGCGCCTACAAGTTGCTTGAGTGGGGCTTGACTTCCAGGTGTGCAGCAGTCCCATCAAGGCAGTGTCTGGATTGCTTTGCATGCCAGACAGAGGTCACCTCTGAGGAGTCTGTATGGAACCAAGCAGATGGACAGTGCTTTTATCCTGTGTAGGGTAGGTGTTTGAGGGCCTGGATTCTCCTGGTGAGGAACTTCTGTGGTCTCTCCAGCTGCTGCATGTGCTTTGTGAGGTACATGTTGAAGGGGGCATTGTATACGATAACTGGCCTTATAAGGGTCAAATACATGGATAATTGGCCTTATAAGGGTCAAATACATGGATCATATGACCTCTTTGTCCCTGGATGAGATACCCTTACTTTTGATTTGGCCCATCTAGAAAGCTTTACATACAACAGAAGCAACATGGTGATCAGAAGTCAGGTTGCTATCAACCTGGGTGGCCAAATCCCTCACTACTGATTGTGTATGTAGGACAGTGTTGTTAATGTGATAATATGTGGGGACATCAGTCTTCCCTAAGGGGATGGTGATGTACTTTCTGGCATTCAACTTGAGACCATGTTTCTGGCAGCACTCATTTGTTTTGGTGAGACCCTCTTGGAGTACGTCCACATCACTTTGGGAATTGATTACTGTTCCCAGCTTGCAGTCATCTGCAAAGTTGGTCAGCCATAGGCCAGTGTTTTTGGGCTGCACCTCAGGGAAGCATATCCTGTATAACAGAGGCCCTAAGACGAATCCCTGGGGTATGCCACTCATAACGGGTGTACTGCTTGAGTTGGCTACCCCTATTATGATTAGGGGAGTTCTATCAATGATCCAGTTTGCTAACCATCTGGTAACATATGGACTGATGCCTAGTTGACAGAGTTTATCTACTGTGGCCAAGTGCGGAATAGTGTGTAAAGCTTTGGCCAAGTCAAGGTAAGCTGTGTTTGTACTGACTTTTCCTCATCCAGTGCCATGATGACAGTCTCAAAGAAGTCAACAAGGTTCAACAGGTAAGATCTGCCCCTGATGAATCTGAACTGGGTTGGGACAAGTGCTTGAAGATTGCCTATGTCCTTGTTTATGATGCGCATAATAATACACTCCATAGCCTTGTCAAACTAATGGGGCAATAGTTTCCAGGGTCAGTAGTGGCACTACCTTTGTGCAAAGGGATGACAATGGCAGTTATCCACTCTGCTGGAATGAGGCCTGTACTTCAGCTATGGATGAGTCGGTTGCTCAATGACGAGGTTACTTGTTGCTAGAGATATTGCAGAATACAGCCTTGGAATCTATCAGAGCCAATGAAAGCTGTGTTGTTTGGCTTGGATAAGGACTTTAACACTTGATCTATGGAGATGTGAGGTGCGGGGCAAGTATCAGGGATGTGGGATGTGCCTTTGGGTGGGGACAAGGAGGTGATGTTTCCACTGAACCTATCTGCTAGCATGTTGGCTAAGTCATTAGGATCAGTGTAAGTGGCACCATTAAGATGTAAATCAGAACAAACCTGGCCTTTGTCATGGAGGTTTCTGATGTAAATGAAAATGGCTTTGTGGTTAGCCTTTGTTTCAGAGGCTATTTTGATTCATAATTGGCTTTGGAGGATTTCACTAGTGATCTACTTTGCTTGTTGAGGTTAAGGAGGTAGTTTTTCAAATTGGGAATTTGTGGCTTTTTACCCTTGGACAAAAGTTTCTTCCTTTTGTTGTAAAGCCTGTTGATAGAGGATGTCCTCCACATATGATTGTGTTTCCTTGAGAAGCAGGTTTTAGTTCCGTTGAGTATGGCTGAGTCCATGCAGTTGTAAAGGTACTTGTATACTGCACTGACATACTGTTCAGCATATTTGTCTTCATCCTCTGAGGGGGAGTTGGTGTGTAGCTACTGGTACCCTTCCTTAGAAAGTTGTGGTCAGCTTTTGAGGAGCAGAGGTCAGACAAACAGAACCTCTTTAGCAGGTTGTACATCATTGCACCCCTACATGGTCCCCAGACAGTTTGTATTGCAATGTGATTATAAGACTACATGTCAGCCATAGCTGCCAAACCTTCACCGACTGACATCTGGACAGGCCCATATATAACAGTCAGACACAGTCCCACACATGGGGTCAGGGTGTTAATATTGCTCTGCAAAATGTAGACAGTTTGGAGAATGGTTTGGTATTAGCTTGCTTTTTCTTATGGGTATGATGTCTGCTTCTCCACTGTCTGCCATTGATGTTTTCACATCAACCTTTATTGTTTGGCAAGTAGTTTGGCAGACAAATGCAATGCTATGAGAACCAGAACAGATATACGAGGCATACTTGTGGTCCTTCGGTGACACCCTGTCATTCCAGAGGTATGGTTGGTTGCCAGTGACTTGTTGTTAGTAAGAAGGCAGACATTTATAATCTGGCACTACACTGACTTTCACACACCTGCTGTCTTACTAGGTACTGTGTAGGTTACTCCAAACTGTGTAATGTCCAGATGTGTGGCAATCTGTCCCTGAATTATCCAGCTTTCCTGCAGTAATGGATATTGATGTCTGGACGGTGTGTACTACTCCTATTGTAGGTGTAGCTGACATGCAACATAGTTTGCATGGACAGTCTGGAAACATGGACCCTATCAAACACAGTACTGTACTTAGACCACTAAGCCGCAACAGCCAACAGTAAGTGCTGCCTACTTCCTGACAGTATCAACCATGCATATACAAAGCTCATTAACCCCTTGCATACTGTGGACATGTTACAAGTTAGCAAGTTGATTGGAACAGACCTAGGAATGTGTGCTCTGCTGCTATTACCCTACAGACATAAATGTTCCTGCATATCTATGGGAAGACAGGTGTGTTGGAGGAGGGGGGCATACCTCTCAACTGTAGACATTTCCACAGGCTGTCCAGATGTTTGTTTTACATTTTGGTTCCATTTAGCATAGTATTGTTCTTGTCTTGGAGAATACTGACATATCAGTAGTGACCAAAGATTAGACATTTATGACAGACATTTGAGTTTCAGACTTCTTACCCTTCGGAGACTTAAGGCAACTGCTAAACCTGCTGTGATCTCAGCGTGTAAGTTTGTAAGTGGACTATTTCATTATTGTCCCTATTTGTGGGCCTTTGCCACACATTTCATTTTGGGTTTGTACAGCTAACTTGCTGTGAGAGGCTGAGAGGTGTGTATGGGACTCCAGCATTGCCATCCATGCATGTGACCTATGACCCCACAGTTTGTTAGGCCCCCACATATACTGTAGTGAGTTTTGTCACCTAGCGGACTACTGCATATTCTGGGTAAGCCAGCATTTGACAGATATTTCCTGTTGTTCACCATAGCTGTCAGTTGTCTGCTGCTATCCCGGTAGGACACCCCATTCCCTTGCATACATGCATCAATACCATAGATATGCTACCACAATGTAAAACACCATTAATTTGTTGTTAAGAAGAGTGACTTACCTTGTGCCTGCAGCAGTTGTGAGGACAGTGCTTGAGGGCCGACTCTGTCGGATGCATGCAGTACACAGCCTATACATGGTAAGCTACAGGTAATGTGATATGTGTGTGGCATCCTTTTTACTATGTGTGCGAGTCAGAGTAAGGTGTTAGTCCCTAGGTCCCTAGGGTGTGAGTGTATGTGCTATGCATTGCCTCTTTGCCAAGGCCAGGTTGTACTGGTCATGCCTATGTCTGGCTACAGGAAGAGGCTCAGGCATTCCTCCTCTGAGTCCCCCTGTGCCTGTATGGACCTTGGCAATGGTGGGGGGCTTTGTGTCCCTTCCTTGTGATGTTCCTTGCCACAGCTGTTTCCACAGGATCATATTGTGTAGCATGGCAGATACTATGAACATGTGGTTGGGGAGTATTGCAGGGCTCCACAAGATATATCAAGGAAATGGAACTGTGACTAGAGCAGCCCAAACACACATTCTACGATATTTCTAGTTTGTGCGTGTGCCTCATTATGGCATTCTTCAGTGTGTGTATGTGTGTGTGTGTGTGTGTGTGTGTGTGTGTGTGTGTGTGTGTGTGTGTGTGTGTGTGCGTGTGTGTGAGAGCATTTGTGATGGGTGTCATCATCCATGATTCCAATGTGTAGCCAGCCTCCCCCATGAGATGGCTGTACAGGATGTACCCCTGGCAAATGCCTGGTACAGCCGTGAGAAATGCCAGATGTGGGAGTTGTGATAACTGCCAGGGCTGCCAGCACATACATTGATGATAATGCCCTGGGCATTACACATGACCTGGCAGTTGATGGAGTGATAGCCCTTGCAGTTGACGTAAACTCTACTCTCTTCACCGGTTGGTGTGTTGATGTGGACATGGGTGTAGTCTATGTCAGCCAGTACCTCTGGGTAGTTTGCTACATGATGGAAGAAACGCATATTGCTGGTCCTCTCCTCAGCAGTGCTGGGGAAATAAATGTGCTCACTGATATGTCTTAGCATGACATACAGGAACTGGTGGAGTACCCTGTATGCGGATGCCTGTGAAACCCCCATGATGTCCCCAGTAGGTCTTTGGAAAGTACCTGTAGCTAGTATTCTTAAGGCTACACATATCATTGTTTCCACTGGGATGTGTTCCCCTTTGTTGGCTCTGGGTCTGAGGTGAGGGTGGCAGAGCTCAGTGAGTTGCTGAAGTATGTCCCTGTCCACCCTGTAGAGCTCTACTATCTCCAGCTCATGTATCCCCTAAAAGGTTGCCCTGGGTTTGAACACTATTCTCCTCATTCTGGGCCAGTTGTCAGCATCATCATCATCACTGCCCTCAGTCTGTAGCATGTAGAGGTGTAGCAAAGCAGCAGCAGCCCCTATCATTTTGTCAGTTACAATTCCTAAGTGTGTACTCCAATGGTGCTGAGTATGTGGGAAAATCAGTTTGAAGGGTGTTTGCATGCTTTATGCTGGTGTGTTGCAGATACTGCCTGTGTGATTGGCTGACTATAATACATTTCACCTGCCACCTACATTACTGAGGGGTTTGAATGACCACTGTGTGTGGCAGAGCTTGTATTAGTCATTTATAGTTGATTGCCTTTTGTCTGCTATTTCCTTTTATTTTATTTTAGTTTTCTTTTTTACATTTCCTCCAGTTTTAGGCCTTTAAAACTGTTGCAGCTAGTGTGAACACTGCTGACTAGAAAGGGCCCTCCCCTGGACATGAACTTTCTTAGCATTTCTGAAACCGGCTAAGCAGACCCTTGTTTAGCTGTGCTTAGGTGGTTTCAGAAATGCTGAGCAGTGCTTAGCGGTGAGCATATCTGCTTAGCTGGGCTGAATGCTGCTTAGAACTAAACTTATTAGCAATGCTCCAACTGGCTAAGCTAGGCACTGCTAAGCATTGTTCAGTTTTTATTAAAAAAATAATGAATTGGGCATTACTGATTACTGACATATTTTAAAGTGTATATATTTTACTTTACAGGACATCCCCCTATGTGTTTTTATTACATTACCTTGGGGTGTGGGACTGTATTGTATGGGACACTTGTGTTTACATGGGGGATTTCACATCATATATTCACTGACACTGGAATCTTTGACCAACTACACTACCCTGGTTAACAAATATCTATTACTACATCATTAGAAATAAAAAACATAATTTAACAATGCTTACCCATGTAAAAGCTGAATTGCCTGGTATTCAAACTGTGCACCTACTGCATGCAAAGACAGAACTCTAACCACTTAGCTATCTCACCAGTGAAAATTTCTGCTATGCATTTCTATATAGCTCTTCATACTGTTTTAAGCAGTGCTGAGCAAAGCGCCATGGCACACAAACCCGCTCTGCTATGGTTAAACTTCAAATACAGTGGAAAAAAAACATACAACCATTTTAAATTTATATATATATATATATATATATATATCACTTTAATAATTATTAGCATGTCAGTTGCTGGCCACATGCTCTCCATGAAAATCCATGCTAATGCAAAACCTGTCATTCTATCAACTTTCTAAGTTTGTAAGGGCAATATTTAAAAACTGTCCCTGTTTCTGGCCTTTTGCCCCACTTTTTGTTCTGCCTTTGTCCAGACTTCTTGCTCTATGAAGTTTAGAGGTGTGTGTCTGAAGACACTTTGTTATTGTAAAGTGCCGTATGGCATTTTTACAATGCAGGGGATGTGTTACAGTTCCTGATACACACCCCCTGCATAAAATTCCATTCACAGATCCTCTTTTCAATATCTGCAGACACTGAAGGGTTTGTAAGCTCTGATGTGCTTACAGAAAGCATGACATACCCCCTTTTCTTGTCAGCTGCTTCTTCTGCCTACACCACCACATTATAGCTCCTACACAGTTAAGTACCCATGGACACAGTGTCCCATTTTGCTATTCAATAAACTTAGCTCATTTACATACACCTACTTGCTTATACCCTTGTTAAACCATTACACCAGAGCCTATCTCCTTAACAATGACTGTTACCTGCCATTGTTATGATTCTGCATGCAGGCCAGTATAATGTAAAAACTAAGTTTAACATTTAAATTGCCTTTTTACTAATTTTTTTTGCAGGATCTCATGTTTGCACTCTGCTGCTCTCTGCTTAAACAGCCAAAATCTGCCAAAAATACTTTTGATTTTAAAGATTTTGTAACACTTTTGCATGCCAATGGCCATAGTTTTGGCCATTGGCCATTGGCATGCCTAAATTACATAATGCAGGCTTTAATTTTAATTGTCATGGCCCCATTTTTATTTTGCAGTCATGTACACAGTTACTAACTTTCTGCTGCAGACACAGGTCTTACACGGATGCCTGTCTGCTTACGGGATTGCAAATTCACATCATTTCCACGGTTTTCACCAGCAAATGAGGTGATTTGCATTATTTCATCGCCTCCATGCCAGAATAGTGCTGAGAGGCTCATGCACGCACCTAGTCTTGTTTCCTGGATTGCACAGGCTCTAAACTCAGTGTTTGAGCCATGCCACTATGCTTACATGGAGATTAGCTCAGTGTAAGCTTTATTGAATTACCTCAACCAGTTTCAGATCAAACCTAATTAGGCACAAAAACAAAAGTTACAAACAATGACAAAAAGAGCAAACAACAGCAATGATAATCTGAGTACAAAATCCATATGAAAGCAAACTGAAAAGCTGTAATCATGAAAGAAAAAAAGCAACATTTTATATCATTCAGAAAGTAACATAATTAGGGGTCAATTTATTAAAAATTTCTTCTTGCCAGAATATGGAACTTGTTAGGTGATATGGTGAGTGCTAAAATATTTGCTTTTATTTTTAAATGTTTGTTGAACACTTTTGTTCCCTTAAACATCAGAAATTCATCAGAACATTTAAAAACACAAATGATTATCCTTAAATAAATTAAAACACCATCACATTATCAAAAACATCTAATCTTTTACTACCATTCATAAATTTTAATAACTATTCATTACTTAGTCCTTTTTGTCTGCAATAAACAATTAATAGAAATGTTTTTATTAATTCTGGGATAGTTGACTGCATCTAACAAAATTTGCCAGTCTAACTCTCTGGTCTCCAGAAATGTCTTAAAGTCACCCCCCCACACCAAATGAAGGAATGTATCTTTTCCAAAAAAAAAAAAATTAAAATTGGGACAAGTCATAGGCCGGGATTCACTAATCCTCCGTGTAAGACTAACTAAGTCTTACACGGACATTGCAGTGTAAGGGTATGATGTCAGCATGTCATGCATATTCATGAGGGCACACTGACTCAACTCTAAGGCTTACACGGAGCATGCACGAGTGCAGGGGGCATGTCAGACTGCTGAGCAGTCCAAATATCCATGCCTCTGCAAGTGCCTAAACTGCAAATGTCAACTGAAATGAGCGAGTACGCTCAAATGTCCACATACCCAACACTACATGCCCCCACATTCTAAATCACTGTACAAGTTTAAAATGTAAAGGTTTTCTTTTTTTTTTTTTTTTATTATTCCCGATATAGCTGCCTGTATTTGTGCATGTATGCGCGGGTCTGCCCATTGCTTAGCTACAGTTAGCAGTGTAGACATCGAAGAGGATAATAAACTATTTATATGCAAATTAAGCCAAATAGCAATAGCATAGTGGTAGAGCCCTCACACAAAGAGGAGGCATTCCTGGTTTGAGTCCCGCCACTCCCCTACCTATTTTCTGTCGGAAATGAGTGCATAAATATAATTCCTGACATTTATCTTTTAAATCTCAGTAAAATGCATTGAAATGGCCTATGTGGTAGTGAACGATATTTAATATATATATAAGCATGTGGAATGGTCATGCATACTGATAAATGCATCAGTAACGTATCTTAAGCAATGTGAAGCACTACTAAGCAAAGTTTACTAGTATTAAGCACAGTTAAGTACAATTGCTCATAGCTTAGCACTGCTATAAGTAACGCAATAGTTTTGCGCGAAGCTGCGCATCGCGCCAACTAGTGCAAACAAAACATGTTCGCATGGAGCTGTGCACCGAGCTATCGCAACTTCGGACAACGTCGGGCAGCATAGAGCAACGTTGAGAAACATTGGGCAAAGTTGAGCAAAGTTGGCTAAACACAGCCATACCTCCTAGCCGATTTGGCCAGTAGTAAAATAAAAAGCAATGGCAGGCCTTGAACCAGGGATACTGTGCACCATAATCACAGTACTAAACCACTACGCCATGACAGCTTTAAATATGGATGCATTTCCAACACATTTATATATATCAATGGAAGTTTACCCATTGCTATCCAGGTTTGCTCTTAGCTGAGATTTTTCAAAACCGGCCAATCACAAATAAGTGCGGGAAATGAGGCATATTTAAGCTCCATAGGTGGGAATAATTGCCATAACTGGTTGTAGCTCCCATCTGCAGACAGTATGGCCAGTGTTGGAGATGGCTCTCGTTTTTGAGCGCAACGGTGGGACATTGAGGAGTCAAAAGTAATGGTTAGGCTCCTTGTCCATCATCATGATGCAAGACTCCTGCAGGCCCTGTTTCAGGGCACTGAATACAAAAGTGGAAGCCTTGAACCGTCTAACACATGATCTCACCAGTACCACAGGCATCCCTTGAACTGGTGAGCAGGTCAGACACCACTTTTCAGACCTGAAGAGATGCAAGGAGGACCGACTGAACCAGTGGATACAGGAGGCCCGTCAAATGGAAAATGCCCCACTACTGAGTATGTAGCCATGGAATGAAGTATGTTAGAATTGCTATAGTAGTCCATGTTATGGATAGGTATGTTTCAATATCCCTTCATTTACTTCACAACTGCAGGTGTCCGTGCTGTGAATCAGCAAGCCTATGCAGATAGGCTGCTAAGGCTGCGCCACCAGGCAGGTTAGTAATTATTCTGCATGTGTTGTCATATAAAAGAAGTGAGAGAGCCTGAAAAAGAGTGTTGTAACCCATTAATAAAGGTATAATGAGTGATGAATAACTTCTCTGCATGTACTGTTATATAAAATAAGTGAGACAGCATGAAAAGGTGTTGTAACCCATTAATAAAGGTATAATATGTCTTGAATAAAAGACCTCTGCATGCACTGATATATCAAATAAATGAGAGAGCCACTAGAAAAGTGTGTAATATACTAAATAAAGGTATAATCCCTGGAGTGTGTCAGTGTCACTTTCTTCGATATGTTGTTGTACCCTTGCATTACAGAAATAGTACTGTTGTAGTAAGCGCAGTCAACCCACACATGGATATGCCTAAATAAAATGGATGAAGGAAGTGCCAGTAGCTGTTAAGCATATGTAAAGTCCTTAACTGTCGGTTCATGGCCGTCATGTACAGGTCAATCTGGCACATGAGTAGCTTGTTATTCTGTTCCCCAGAAATGTCAGTGTGCTGCTAGAAATGTAGGGGCTGTCAACATATACCTGATAATGTCACCTGAACACATACAGACATGTAGATATTTAAATATAAATTAAATATATAAATATGTAGCAGTAACATCTGCATCCAGGACAGTTTGTATGTCAGATACAGGTCAGGTATATCAAGAACTAGCAAAACCCATTTTACAATTTAACAGACATTGCCCAGTGTAATAATAGATGTAGGAGATATATAACTGCAGTCAATAGGAATGTAGTGTAAACTACAAGTATATATAAGTTGTTAATGGAGGTATCTTTTTACACCCTACTGTATGTGCCTAAACAATGCAATTCCACACCTCAGTGGGTATGTCTAATCTCATAACATTTGTTGAGACACATGTCCTATTGGTTTATAAATATCTGCATTTAGTTTGATGCATGTGCCCTGTTCCCATACCACAATCTTGGTGGCCTGTTGCCACCAATCAATCCTGCATGCTGTTGGAATGTCCACTGTTGTTCTATATATGCATATGTTATGCTTGCTGTTCAACTGTTGGAACTCTGGTGTGTTGGGTTAATGGGAATACTATTGTATGCTGTTACAACTAAATTGGAATGATGTTGGCTATTACTAACCCATATTGTCATTAAATCCTCCTAAACATAAAACGTATGGGAAGGCCGGTCCCAGCGGACCCACCTGTCCCACCTCAGCTGGCGATGGCACCTGGCACCAGCAGGTCCGGTGCCCAGCCCGGGACCCCCTCCTCCATTGGTCCTGTGCCACCTTCGGGTGGAAGCACTGTAGGGGATGGGGCTTGCCCCCCCCCTGTGCAAGCATGGCCGGAGGAGGGCCACCTATCACCCTCCGAATGGTCCAGGCTGTGGTGCGTAGGGAGATTGAGCGTTCAGTCGCTGATCCTCTACGCCAGCTCGAGGCAAGAGTGGCATGACTCACGGGTGAGCCTGCCCCTCCTACGCAGCCCCCAGCACAGCCACCCTCCGGGCTGTGAAGGTGCAGTGGTGACTGCCCATGGGTGGGGATCTCAGTTCCACTGTTGCCATCTGTGGGCTCATGGGCTTGCGATTTCCAAACACCCTTCCCCATCAATGGTGTTCACCCAACCCATGTGTCATATTCCACCCATGTATGCATCTTGTTTGTCTTGTCTGTTTACCTACCCAACCTACCTCCTCAAATATACCTACTTCCCCTACCCCACATTCCACTCTCACCTGAAAAAAAATGGGCAATCTGCTCCCACAAAAAAAAATACGCCCCATACATAGCTGCCCATTTTGCACAAATGTCCGCTGGACACATAAACTGAAATTTAGTTGGCAGTACAACATAATTTATTGTCCTCATCCCTCTGTCAGGGGTGGAAGGTTTCAAAATTCCATCCTAATTATTAGTATATGCACAGCTGTTGCTGTTAAAGAAATGGGCAGCTATGGACCTTCCCTACACCCGTCCTGCACATCCCGAGCTGTTTTCCCTACTGTCTTTCCCTCTTTGTGCCCCTTTTTCACCACTTTCCTATCTCCCCATTTTCTTTTCTTTCAAAGAAATGAGCGCGGGGGTTAGTGGGATTAAGCACTTTTAAGCAGTAGTTAGCGGGTTTGCATGAGTGTGCGCTTGTGTGCGCTTAGCTAAGTATTGCTAAGCATCGCACAAACCCACGCAAACCCACTTACAACTGCTTAAAAGTGCCATAGTCACTCTGTATGTCAGGGCCCTTGTTCTGCTCAGTAGCAAAATAAAATACCTCTATCAGCCTCGAACCCTGGATCTTGTACACACTAGACTGCATGAGGTACCACTGAGCCATGGTAAACATACAACAAATTGGTGCTGAAATCAATATATCATGTATCAGAATGATTGAATGTAAAGGACAAATAGGAATGCCATAACACAAATCCTGTTCTGTGGATCCTTACCAGCAGTTCTTGTGGAATTGCATTACATAACTGTGAAAAGAGAACCAGCCATACTAGCAGGAAATAATGTTACAGCAGCACTTTACAACCCCCACACAGTATCATAGTAGGACAAACACTAGCATATCTGATTAGGGCACAGGCCATACTTCCCAACTGTGACTACATTTCAGTCATGTCCCTGATTTTGAGACAGGTTTTATCTGTGACACTCTGAATCCCTCTGAAAGCTACTGACGTTAGGCAGAAAGGTGGTGAATTACACTTAATGAATAATGATAATAAGTAAGAGTTGGACACATTGGGCAGAAAGGTGGTGAATTACACTTAATGAATAATGATAATAAGTAAGAGTTGGACACGTTGGGCAGAAAGGTGGTGAATTACACTTAATGAATAATGATAATAAGTAAGAGTTGGACACGTTGGGCAGAAAGGTGGTGAATTACACTTAATGAATAATGATAATAAGTAAGAGTTGGACAAGTTGGGCAGAAAGGTGGTGAATTACACTTAATGAATAATGATAATAAGTAAGAGTTGGACACAGGCAGAAAGGTGGTGAATTACACTTAATGAATAATGATAATAAGTAAGAGTTGGACACGTTGGGCAGAAAGGTGGTGAATTACACTTAATGAATAATGATAATAAGTAAGAGTTGGACACGTTGGGCAGAAAGGTGGTGAATTACACTTAATGAATAATGATAATAAGTAAGAGTTGGACACCGCTTGTACTGCAGGAAATGTGTATTAATCCATGTGCTCTGTTTCTCTCAAAGTCCCAACTTAATGTCTCTAATATTGTAAAGGTGTACCTCACTTCTACCTACTTTTCCCTGAGTCTGTTCAAATATGTACCTGAGTATTTGAGAGGCCTGGCAGAGGCAGAAACACACAGGCATATCAGCTATTCTGCTGTTACACTCTGTGCAAATAGCTTTGGAAGGAGTTCCAGAAGCATACCCTTATGTAGGAGTACAACAGTGAAATACCAAGGGATGTAGCCATGTACTGGTAGCAACCAACTGTGACAATGCCATTGTTCCAGTGCTGAAAAGACCGGTGTGGTGCACAGACAAAGAATAACAGGCTAACCTCTGGCTACCATCTGGATAGGTCCACATTTGGGAGCTACGCAGACAGACTACTTGCCTTGGTAAACTAACAGGTACACAGCAACCCTTTAAGTCCAGCAAGATAAAGTTCACACATTAATACATAATGCTCTCTGTCCTTCTGCACCCCTACCCAAATGTACAATAATCCTGTGTGTTCAGGGTCTGCCAAGGATGTAGGTAGGCATACTCAGTACTGAAATCTGTCCAGTTTTCTTGAGCAGCCTGTGCTAATGTCAACACTAAAAAAGCAGAAACTGTTCAAAAGTGGGTAAATTAATATTCACAGTATAGCAGTTCACAAACAGTTCATGTGCCAAATGAATACATCTCAATAACTACTTTTGTATGGCAGTTAAAAGTATAAGTAGAAAAGAAACTACATAAACCCATGTATCTTGTGTTAGTATTTGTAGGGGTGATTGCAAATCTACACTGACAACTGTGTAGTAGAAGTGGCAATATTCAGGTCTGAGTACAACATTTAAATCTCTAGCTACACCCCTAGCTTCACATATAAGAAGTATACCAACCTTATGACTTACACAACGGTGTCCACAGCAAACAAGAATGGGCCCCACTTTGGAAAGCTGAAAGCACTACGCCTACCTGACATAGTAATTTATAGCATTGGGTTGCTATGACAGTGAGTACTGCAATTACCGCACAGCAGGCTGCATGCAATTACCAAATGGTGGCCACCAATTGGTGCAGAGGCCATCACATGCACATGTGCAGATACCTATAAAAGTAGGCTGTACCTGCTGGCCACACATGCAATCATCCCATTGCAGATGCAGAGAGACAGAGACAGAGACAAAGAGAGAGAGAAGGAGATGCACACCCCCACCCACACCAGTGGAAAAAAAAATAAAATAAAAACAATAACAATCTAAAATAAAGACAAAGATACAGCAAAGTGAAAACTACAGACACATACAAAGAAAAGATATGTAACAGATATGTATTTACTGGCATGTAGTACATGTATTTGAAGACAACTTTGCATACTTTGAAACATCAATATGTGGCAGCAGTAAGAGTCTATGCACAGATGCCCTGCATAACTTCTGCCATGGACAAATCAGTGTGTAGCTGTGTGCAGTGGGACATAACTGTGATATATGTATCTCAGCATTAAATGTCAAACATCTAAACCATGTAATCTGTGTTTTGTACAGTAGTGTGGAAAATGGCTGTTTGCTGGAATATGACATGTGATGGCTAAACGCTTTGGGTGTGATTTGTTAGGTTTGCAGTGTCGCAGCCAGTGAGGCCTGCTAAAGCCACATGGGCAGAGAACACCTTCAATGCATTTTGCACAAGACTGTGCAATATCATTACATAACTGTATACCTCCCATACTTCGCATAACTGATATTCCCACCATGGCAGGTGGACTGTATATGTGCCTATATGTATATCTATATGTACAGCAATGGATGTTTATATGTATGTGTGTATATATACATACATATATATATATATATATATATATATATATATATATATATATATATATATATATATATATATATATATATATATATATATATATATATATATATATATATATATATATATATATATATATATATATATACATATATACGTATATATATATATATATATATATATATATATATATATATATATATATATATATAGAGGCAGGGAGAGACAGAGTCACATTTACTGCAACAGATGCCTGGTAACAAAGCCATGGCCTCAAGCTCAATGTCTGAAATAAATTCACATACCTTTTGCTAAAAACTCTGTACCCATGAACTGCCACATAGGTGGTAGTCAACTTAACACCAACAGTGTGATAAGAGACCATGGGACACAGGTGGACAGTAGTCTCACCCTTGATAATCACAGTGCCACACTAGTCATGTAATCTGTCTACATGGCACACCTCATCACAAAAGCTGTGTCATCCATGGAAAAAGAGGTCGGTGTTCCCCTCTACTCATCATTCACAAAACCCATTATAGAGTACAATGCCCCTTCTGGTATGTACCTCACAAGACATCTACAGCAACTGGAAAGGCCACAGACATATCTCACAAAGATTAATACTGTCCTCAAACAGGTGCCCTATGCATACCATCTCACCAAACCACAGCTACACTGTGTTGCATACCGGCAACCCAGAGGTGACCCGTGCCTAATATACAAAGCTATGTCAAAACCAGAGCTGTTGGACATGCTCCACGTAAACAGATCACTATCCCTATGAGCTACATGCTCTAGGGACCTAAACCGTGTCACCACATTAGACAGAACATGCTGGAGGGATAGATTCCTATCTCAGAGACATCTCATACTGTGGAACAAACTATCTAGCAATAGCAAACAAAGCTCCTCAATAGCACCCATCATGAATAGTCTTGATGATTGGATGTGAGATAGGAATTATACCCTGGGAATCACCTATGTGGCTCTGCTTGACAGGGACACATGGAACTAAATTACTTGGGTGTCAAAGGCCAGGGTACCATCTGGCTTGGTTTCTATAGGCCCTAGGGCCAATAGCCTATAACCTGCCTATGAACCAATACACATCCATATGTACTTGTCGCAATAATTGCTATGTGAGATTGACTGAGTGTGATGATGAATGTGTTGGTGAATGTGTCACAGTTGCGTATATGTGGGATAGCTTAGTGGGAAATTGTTTCTGTCATGGTATTATGTGTCCTACCTCTGATCCCAGCAAAAGATGTGTATGCTATTGCTAGCCAGAAAAAGCAGTATGGCATACGGTCCGATGCAGTCCCTTTCTGTTAACTGAGGTGTGCCATTGGAGGATAAAGCAGTACATGTATGCTCATTGATTGGTACTGCTGGTGAATCAAACCCCTGTATGAACTGTAGTACTACCTGAAGCTGTAGGCCTAAACAGCACAGTATGGTAAATGTCCACATTGATTGGAAACACTGTTCTTTGTGTTCCCTGTAGTCCTCACAGATTACATACCTCAGGCATAAGGGTTTGTAAGTACTGACACACAGTGCTGTATGTACACACATAAAGCTCATCTGGATTGCCATACCTCTGTGTCCTGTATGTATGTCTGATGTGTGTGTGGGTATGCCTGTAACATGCCCTTGGCCATATGTGTGTTACAGGATATAAGTGGGTATCTAGCAACATGCATACTCTAGTACAGCAGTATGCCTCCTATATTCATGAATGTGCACATATTTTAGGCAGGGGTTTTCCATCAACAACTAGTGTGGTATACTGGTAATACTGTAACTGGACTTTACAATCATTGCAATGGATTACATATTTTATTATGCATTAGCTGGATATATACCCACTGGAGCTAGGTGGTGCATTATGTTGCATACAGTGTGCCATGTACTGTTGCATAGTCTTACATAGTGGTTTATCTTTGTTGCTGTGCATAAAATGTTTTAATATATAGAGCATGTCAGGCAGTGTCAGGCAGTTGTGGGTTGAGCACTGATATGTGGTATTGAAAGTGTGTATCCTCTGACAGACAATTGTTTGCTATGTATGGCAGTTCAGTGATATCTGTACTGTAGAATGTTAAGTGTGCCACATGACTTGCTCACACATATTGTTTTCTTGTCTTCCAGGGCCATCCTGCATACAGCCATGCAGAGGATGAGATACTGACCAACTGTCTCATCGAACAGTACAACCTGCTATTTTCAAGAACCAGCCAGGACCAGAATGAGCGGACTGCGCTGTGGGAAGATGTTGTCCATAGGATAAATGGCATAGGCATGCATAACCGGACTTATGAGCAGGTACGACATCACTGCAGTGATTTACTAAGACATGTCCGGCAGCATGCGTCTGATGTCCATAGGCAACAGCTTGCTACAGGTGGTGGGGTTGCCACCCATCCCCCCTCACCAGAGTGGAGGAGCTGCTCCTGAGCCTGGGGGCTCCCAGCCAACAACAACAACCACAGCACACATGCATCATCATGGAGGCCAGAGCCCCCAGCAAATTCACATGGAGCGTGCAGGTAAGTTGACATATCTGTAGACTACTGTTACCTCTATTGTTAGATCATGCATATGTGAGATGTGTACTGTGTAGTTAGAAGATGTGGAGCCTGGTGTTGTTCAATACTGATAATTTGGAACATGATGTGTAGGCCTGTGACCATCAACCATTGTGCTACTGTAAGATTGCAAAGCCACAGTAGCAATTCCACTGACAAACTGTTTCATATCCTTGTAGGTCCCTCTGGTGTGACAGCAAGGCAGCAGACCCATGCTGGTGAGTGTGTTCTACATTTAATATTGCTAATAAAATGTGCATGTCATAGGTGAGGTGTAGGCCATGTACACATGTAACACACCTACGCATAATGCATGCTGTGCATGTTTGCTGTGAGACTATGCACATCTCAGTAATGTGAGTGGCTGCCTCAAACACATGCAATACACAGAGCATCCCAAACAATTGTGGCTGCACTATAGTGGACATTGGATAGGCAGTCGATACACATGCACACGACATACACAACTCTGTCATATGCAGTACATGTTAATATGCTACACATGACATATTCAGACACACGCTGTAAGGTCACACTGCAGTATCCCAAATGTCATCCACACAGCAAACATAATATACCTGAGGGGTAGAGGCCTATCATGGGGCAGTGCGACACTCTTCAACACGCAACACATTCATGTTAGGCAATGCTCCCTATTGGGTACCTTACAAACCCATGTAACAAGTAGCTGTCAAATGGTGAATATAGCCATGGTACTGCAGTTCTGGTACAGAATGGTATGTGCCGGTCTGGCACACATTAGTAGCCTTGAGTGACCACATGATGCTGCATGATGATGGCTCATGGTACTACACTCCATCCAGTTACAGTGACCACAGTACCACACATAACATTAACTATGCACCTCAATGTTGTGTGTGTGTGCAAACAGATCCACTGATACACATTATGCATAGCAATCACCATTTGTACAAAGTGACACATATATGTCATGTAATGCTATTGAGTGTATAGGTCACATGACGCACACTGTGTATGTGTGAAGTTTAACATTGCAGTTGTGTTGTAGCATGCCATGTCATGGCTGGCACTGGCATGTCCACAATATGTCCTACATTCACCATAACCACTGCACAATGGCTATGTTGAGCAATGGCATTCCATCAGGTATACATGCGCCACTCATCCTGTGTGTATACATAGCATGCATGTGCTAAACCTGTGTCCACAATCATCTGCTAAAGCCACAGATGGTCTAATCAGAAATGGATATCTATGTGACACACACATACACATCCAGCCATGGTATGTATACCTGTGAGTGATGGTGCACAGGACACTGCAGAGCTTTTAATACTTGCACAGTAATGTTGTGTCCATGTACACATTGCATTCCAGAGTGAGACCGATCACTGAACAACAACACACATGCATCAAAGCCATGTATACTGTTATTAGCAAGGGCTGTCTACACCCGCACTGCATGCTGACACATGTGATATAACTGTTTGCCTTGTGATACTGTACGCCACCATCACCCGCTATTGAGTATGTTCTGGATTGCTGGTGGTGTGTGTGTGTGTGTGTGTGTGTGTGTGTGTGTGTGTGTGTGTGTGTGTGTGTGTGTGTCTGTTGTAGTGAGGAGTGCATTTGTGTGCATGTGTGCATGTGTTCATGTGTGCATCTGTGCATGTGTGCATTTGTTCTTGTGTGCATGTGTGCATGTGTGCATGTGTTCATGTGTGCATGTGTGCATGTGTGCTGACATCATGTACAGTTCGTAAAGTGTGTTTCCTGTCTTCCTCTCACAGGTGCTGACTTTGGGCTGGTTCAATGCAGCGGGCAAACCAATGTCACTGAGCAAAATAGTGATGATGATAGGTGTGTTGAGGCACAGGCATGTTTGCCAGGTTCTGTCGTTGGGCTGCCAATCGACAGTACACAAGTGTCCACCCCATCCATGCACACAGTCATACTGCCAATACATCCATCACCAATGCCCTTAGCTGAGGGACAGCATACAGTCAGCATTGGCCAGGACAGTGTGGTATCCATGGCACATGCATCCCAACACAGCAGCCATACCCAGATGTCTGGAAGGGTACCACATAGGCAGATGTCCAGGGGTTCTCACCGGAGCACTGTTGCTCATCATGCCACTGGTGACATGCCACAGGTCTGACAATGTCACGCATGTTCCAGGCTGTCATGGAGGCACAGGTACGTATGGAATGATACACCAGACAGGGACTAAGGACACAGAGGGCACATAAGACCACTTTAACTGACAGTATCCATGACCTAGCAAGTGCCATCCATAATTACACTGAGGTCATGGATAGACATTGGGGTGAGACATTAGATGTCCTCCACAATGTCATGTCCATGTGTCATGACAGTGCGGGACAGATGAGACATCGACATGGACGTATGCCAGCAACATCAGCAGCTGGAATTCGCCGCTGATGTCCCTCAAGTCACAGCCGCTCCTGTAGTGACAGTACCAGCCCCAGCAATGTTGGGGGTGGGCTGTCCATAGACCATCCTAGAAGACCATGTGCATGTGGCTCTGGACAGTCTCAGGAGGGACCTGGGTCCAGTGTACATCAATCTACCTCTGGGGATAGTACCCAGTCTGGCTTAGTACCTGATAGTGTCAGTAGCACCCCTGCCAGGCACAGGTACCGTATCCGTGGCCAGAGATGGTGATCTATAAAGCCTGGCAGGTACAGTCTGTGGCTGTCCCACAAATACCCGTATATGGCAGCCACATGGTGGAACTGTGTGCATGCAGACACACACACAGGAACCAGACACCTAGGGCTAACACATACCTGCACACATTACATCAACATTGGCCTATAGCAGTACTCTTGCCCCCCCCACACACACACACATACATGTCAATTGGATGGCTCACTGTAGGCCTCTGGCAAACCAACAACACACCCTGTGCATATGATGAAATGTGTGCCACCTCCTGTCATCTGTAACATCAATGCAGGAACAGGCTACCATGGTGCTGATGCACAGGGTGACTTTATAGCAGTACAGCAATGTTACCATGTTGTCAGCAGTAGAGTGTAATGATATGCTTGAAGGTGTAGCTGAGCAGGCATGATGCATTAAAGCTATGATTGTCATTGTAGTATTGTATACACCAGAGTTAGTTAAAATAGTGTATAGTCATCCACCTTTATGGAACATAGTATCCCCACAGTACCACATAGGTAGTAGCCACCAACATGATGAACAGGTACCGATGTGTACATGCAACCAAGTGTTACATCATCTCTCCTTTAATAATCACATTTCCTAAGGTTTTTTTGAAATAGTAACCAAAAAACGGAGGATGCAGAACAAACCAGTAAGCAGAAACAAAGCACCCTGAACCACTGCTAGGTAGGCCCACAAATTTATTAAGCCGAACAGTTCACTCGAAAAAATAACGCTGAATCAAATCACCATTCGTTTTCGTCCACAACTTCATCTGATTCCACTAATACATTCACTTACCTGCTTTTATTTACTCATCCAAATTTTAAAAACAGCCAGTAAAACAATCATTGTACATAGAAATGCATTGAGTTACTGCCCTCTACTGACAAGGAGGATTATTACACATTAATGTCACAATTTTGCTGATCTCATTTTTAATACAGGGGCAAGTGAGATCATGTCATTTAAACCAGGGAATTTACTGGCCTCCAACACCACTTGCCAGTATAATTCCTGTATTCAACTAGTCTCCCACATACCGCCCTGGGGTCCTTTGGCACAACCTCTAATATAAAAACTGAAATTCAGCTTCAGGACAAGTTTTTGTGTGTTTGTACAGAGAATTTGTTTCACATTTTATACGAATATCATAGGTGTGCTCATAAATTCTCTGCTTAACCTTTCTTTCACTTGCCAATGTAAAAGCATTACATTTTTACATAACCCAACATAAATAATCCCTTTTGTGTTACAATTCGCAAAAGTTTTTAAAGTTAAAATTTTGTTATTTCTGGCAGGTAAAGTAATGGTATCCCCAGTAATCAAATAAGAACAATAATTACAAGCACCACATTTAAATACACCAGCTTTTTGTTTGTACCTGCTAACCTTGAATTCCCTTTACTACCTCTTTCAAAAATATCCTTCAGGGTCTTCCTTGCCTATAAATATGTTTTATTTCACCCTGGAAAATGTGATTTAAGTCAGAAACTTTAGAAAAGTTAATCCACTCTTTGTCAAAAATTCTTTTGATCACACCAGCTTGTCCATCATATGTGGTAATGATACCTGATACGAATTCATTATTTAACCCATCTACTTTCTTGTTTGTGACTTGTTGAGTTGCAACATCTTCAATTTTACCCAATACAGGGGCAAACCTTCCCTTCCTCCCATCACTGACTTCTTTAGAAACTCTATCAATGAGCTCTTCCGGGTAGCCTCTATTCAGGAACAAACAAAAAAGCTGGTGTATTTAAATGTGGTGCTTGATCTCACTTGCCCCTGTATTAAAAATGAGATCAGCAAAATTGTGACATTAATGTGTAATAATCCTCCTTGTCAGTAGAGGGCAGTAACTCAATGCATTTCTATGTACAATGATTGTTTTTACTGGCTGTTTTTTAAAATTTGGATGAGTATATAAAAGCAGTTAACTGAATGTATTAGTGTAATCTGATGAAGTTGTGGACGAAAACGTATGGTGATTTGATTCAGCGTTATTTTTTCGAGTGAACTGTTCGGCTTAATAAATTTGTGGGCCTACCTAGCAGTGGTTCAGGGTGCTTTGTTTCTGCTTACTGTTTTTTTGAAATACCTCGGTGGATCACATAAGCAGTAAGGGGTTTGCATGCATATCCACAAAGGTTGTTGTACACCTATAATGAATAGCCATCATTGACAGACTTTGCTGCGTTAGAACCGGTCTAACATATACCTCGGCCATAAACCCTCACTCACACAGTTCAATAGTAACCGTAATGAGTGTGTGTGACACGGATGACCTAGGCCAGGGATCACTGCAGTGGCTGGCCTTGTCACAAGCATACAGATGTGACCTAATGTCTGGGAAGCAGCAGCACAGTCTGGCAAAGATGACAGTTGTGTCCTTGAAGATAGCAGGGTCCACACACATGCAATAATTGAGGTAACATGTACGTATATGTATTTGCCACACAGCTACCTCACATGTGCAATGCATACTGACATGTCATACAGTAGTAAAAGCAAAACCCACTACACATTGACCAACAGTGCCACACACATAGAGTACACACACTCACCGAGTGCAGGATTCAAACCCCTACCTAACTGATTTATGATACTACAGGAGTATGCATTTACACAACATGCTATACGCATTAATGTGAGTTCTCTTTTCCACAGGTATGTTTGAAGGATGGTGACATCATCAGACCTGACAAAGATTAGTATACCACTTTTAAGGTGTATGAGTACTCTCCAAAAAGGTTGCTCCTCTCCAAGGAGATCACACACAAACAGACACACACACACACACACACACACACACACACACACACACACACACACACACACACACACACACACACACACGTGTCAAGTGCAGGATTCAAACCCCTACCTAATTGGTTTAGATACTACAGAAGTACGCATTTACACAACGAGCTATACACACTACTGTGAGTTTTACATCCCACAGGTATATTTGTAGGTTGGTGACATCATCAGACTAGACAAAGTGGGTTACATTAGGTGACATTGGGTGGGCTACATAGAAGGAGTGTCTAAACACTTTGGCCATGTGATCATCGAAAAAGAGTGTACTATCTAACTGTGTCCCCAGGGCCTTCATGACTTTCTCCATGCATACTGGAGTACCACCTATGTGGTAATTTGTTTGCACTTCGTTTTAACTAAAGGGGATGACTATGCATTCTTTGCCATTCTTCTTAGGGCATTGTTTTGACACCAGGTATCTGTCCCTGTAAGCCCCTCCTGGAGGATGTGTGTGTCAGCCATAGAGTCGATTATGGACCACAGTTAGCAATCATCTGCAAACCTGTTCAGCCATACTCCTCCCATGCTTGCCTGTACCTCTGAGCAGTGTCTACTGAACAGGTGGGGTACCAGGGCCAGGACCTGTGGGATGCCATTTGTGACTGTCTTAGAGTCGGACATGGCACCTGCAACTCACAACATGTGCGTTGGATGTGTGAGCCTCATGGCCACACATCCTGTGACATAGCTGTTGATGTTCAGGCTGGTAAGTGTGCCCATGATGACAGAGTGGGGAATTGTGTAAAAAGTCCTTAGTAAGGTCCAGGTGGGCTGTGTGGACTACTTTCACCTTCATCTATGTCCTTGGTAACTGTTTGTAGTAAGTCAACTATGTTTAGGAGGCAGGGTCTGCCTTTAACAAGGTGGGGTTGTGTAGAGTCCAGTGTCTGGGGGTCCCCAATGTCACTGTTTATGGGTTCCATGACATTTTGCTCAATAGCTTTGTAGACCAGGCTGAGTAGATGTATAGGGCAATAGTTTCCAGGTTCTCTTGTGGCACCCCCTTTGTGGGGCTGGATGACTGTTGGTGTATGCCATTCTTTGGGTACATACCCTGTGGTACGATTGAGTCTGGCCAGTGAATGTAGGTGAGGGTGTGGTTCCTTTTGTGCCTAGTGTAAGACGCAGCCTGGGACACCATCCAGTCCCATTGATGCTGTGTTCTTGGCTTTGGAGAGGGCTGTCCTTACCTGCATGTCCATGATGTCTGGGGCTCTGCATCCTTCTGTGATGGACACAGGCCCTTTTGGGGGTGATGGGGGGAAATTTGCACTGAACTTGTCCCCCAGGATGTGGACAATGAAAGTTGATTCAGTGTATTCCTTGCCATTTGTCAGTAGCTGACAGCATATTTGGAAGTTGACACCTATATGTGTGGTATAGCTACCGCAGGCTTTGTGGTTGTCATTCTTACAGTCCTTGGCAATTTGTCTTTTGAAAGTGTCCTTGAATTATTTTATGAGAGATCATTGCTTCTTCCTAATAATGATCAGTGATGCCTTTCCTTTAGTGAATTTGTCTCCATCAGGTGTTAGTTTCCTCCTTCTGTTATCTAGCTTGTTTATGGGCAACGACCACCAGATTGTTTTCTTATTTTTGGAGAAGTACATCTTGGTTTTATTTGTGATGTCTCAATCCATGCATCCCTGTAGATGCTCATAGGATTCACTTGTAACTGATTTGGCAGATTGTATACCATTATCCTACAGCAAGAGGTCTTTGGAACTTTCCCCTTTTGTCTTGGGACGTGTGCAGTTTGCTTTTGATAATGTGTTCACGGTGGTTTCATTGACTGGGTGAGGGGGTTGGATGTGGATGTCCAGTGTGATTACTTTATGATCTGATATTACCAGCGAGGCCTTTATCTCTGTTGTGGAACACTGGTACCCCATGTTGGTGATGATCAAGTCCAGTATGGTGTCACCTGCAGTGGGCATGGTGACCAGCTGTTCCAGGGTATTAGAGCTTTTAAACTTTAGGAAACATTGGACAAAGAACATTGTACACAAGTAATTCTCACACTCACTGTTTGGGTAGTTGTAATCACCTCATATAATGGTGTTTGATAGGACCTCTATATTTTCCACTGTTCTCAGGAATACTGAGTGAGGTTCCTGTGACAAGGTAGGTGATCTGTAGCAGGCTACAATCTGATGAGCATCTTTGCCCAATGTTAGTTGCACTTGCATGGTCTCCAAGGCCTCATGCTGTGCCACTAACCTGAAGGTGTGGGCATCCACATGGTAAATGAGTACACCCCTTCCTTTTGTATTTCACTCGTGGTTTTGGGTTAGAAGGTCAGGGGGATTGTGAGTGTTTTACGTGGAGCATGTCCAACAGCTCTGCGTTTGACATAGCTTTGTATGTTAGGCAGTGAACACATCTGAGTAGGTGATATGCAAGGGAGTACAGATGGAGCATTTTGAGATGGTCTGTGTATGGCATGTAATTCTGGCAGCTAATGCTTTTTGTGAGGTATTGCTGCAGGCTTTACAGTTGTTGTAGTTGTCTTGTGAGGTACATAGCAAAAGTGGCATTGTACTCTATTATAGTTCTAGTGAGTGATGAGTAGTGGGGAACAATGTCCTATTCTATCCTGCATGAGACACATTTTGTGATGAGGTGTGCCACATAGCAGGGTTTCCTGACTACTGTGGGGATGTGATTATCACACTTGTGTCTAGTGTACATCTGTGACCCAAGGTCCCTTATCACACTTTCAGTGTTAAGTATACTATCGCCTATGTTGTAGTTCTTGGCTACAAAGGTTTGAACAAAGGGGATGACAATGCACCTTTTGCCATTGAACTAGAGCCCATGGCTTTGACAACAGCCATCTGTCTCAGTGAGGCCCTTTTGTAGGATTCCCACATCTTTAGTGTTTACAATTATGGCTCCTAGTTTGCTGTCCTCTGGTAACTTCTGTAGCCACAGACCTTCCATGTTAAAGTTTACTTCAGGGAAGTAGATACTAAACAGGACAAGACACAGGACTGGACCTTGTGGTACTGCACTCATCACTGGTCCAGAGTCATACTTGGAGTCTGCTAATTTCACAGTGTGTGTTCTGTCAGTAAGCCTGTTGGCAACTCATCTTGTGATATAGCAATTTATACCTAGTTTAGTGGGTTTATCTATATTTCCAGAGTGTGGGGTGGTGTTGTAAGCCATGGCAGGCTCAACATAGGCTGTGTGAACCACCTTACCCTTGTCAATGGTTCTGTTGACTGCTTCAGTGTCATATATCAAGTTTAGGTGACATGATCTGCATTTTACAAACCCAATATGGTTGTGGTCCAGGGTTTGGGGATTACAAATGTAATTGTTTATATGTTGCATGATGATACATTCCATGGCCTTGAAGAGTGGGCTCATCAGGCTGATGGGGCGCTAGTTCCTGGGGTCCATGGTGTCTCCACCCTTGTGTAGTGGGATAACCATCACTGTGCACCATTCAACAGGCACAAATAATGAGGTGAGGCTATGACTGCACATGGTACGTCAGTGTGGTGCTTGTTAGTTCTGTGGTTTGTGTGGAACACAGCCTGTGAAGTTATCTGATCCCATGGCTGCTGTGATACTGGCTTTGGAGAGTGTTTTTTTACCTGTGCAGCTGTGATGACAGCAACCCTGCAGTCTTCCATTATAGAGGTGTGCTCTTTCATGGGTGAGAGGGGGGTACAGTTAACAGTGATCCTATCTGCCAGGATGTTGGCAATATCAGTTGGGTCTGTATATTTAGTGTCATTGAGCTGTATGTCAGTACAGATCTGAGTGTAGCCATGATATGGACCTGTCTGTTGGGCAGAGATCTCCTGAGTAGACAGTATGCAACAGAGTACAGATTGGGTTACATTCAGTCTTGCTGCATGGGACAACTGTTTGAGGCCAGTAATCCTCTTGTTAGGGTACTTCAGTGGTCTTTCTGGCTGTTGAACGTGCCTAGTCTGATTCATCACAAGTGTGTTGTGGTACTCTCTGATGGGTCTGATGACTGATGAGTTTTGGGAACCTCCTTTGACCTACATGCACAGACCTTGGCAGTTTATGTGAACACATAGCATGATTTTCTGACAACTTTGTGAACTTGTTTCTGGAAGTAGAGATGTCTATCCACATTTGTCCATAGATCCCTTATTATCACCTCCGTATTTGGCATGTGTGTGAGCATGCCCAGTATGACCTTTTAGTATGTTGTTGCCTGACATTTGCTTTGTTTTCTAAGTGTGTGAGCATGCCCAGTATGACCTTTCAGTGTGATGCTGAATGAAATCCACTACATTTGTTGGAGTGTGTGAGCATGCCCGGTATAGACATTTATACTATATGTTTATGGAAAGTCAAGCTGTATCTTTACAGCAGGGCTCACCTTTGTGTCATAGATCAACAGAGATCATGCTGTGCCTGCAGGGCTTCCATGAGACACTTTGCATAGACTTATCAACATTTCTACATACAGGGGGAACAGCTATTCTTTGTACATTTCTACCCAGGGGCACACTTGATTGTTACTGTGGGTGTACATAGGATGAGGGTTTCACCTGACACTTATACACATTTGCTATGCCTGCACTGCTATGTACCATACACCATTTCAGTCTGTACTGTGGCCTTTTGTACTGACTTGAGGCATACTACTGTGCTACAGATCCTAGCGTCCAATGTCACGTATATTAGATTGCGACTTCAGAGCCTTCACAACCGACATCACACCACCTGGCCTGATGTTCTCTGTCTGCATAGGCCTGTGGGGGAGGTTACCCATATGCCTCTTTAGGGACATGATACAGCATTTCTTTGTGTTTGCATTACTGTACAATTGTCCTGCTGTGTCTGTGCCACCGAAATGCTATCATGGCTTAGTGGTTCAGTACTGTGACTATAGTGCACAGTATCATGGGTTCGAGCCCTGTCACTGCTTTTTATTTTCATGCTGGGCAGAGCAGATTGCTTAAGGAACAGTAAAGCAAATATGAGCATGTTTACCTGACTTTGCTCAACTTTGCACGACTTTGGCCATCCTTGGCCAACATTGCTCAACGTTGCCCAACATTGCACTAGTTAGCACGGTCAATTTTGTTTACATATACTAAATATTGGTAGATGCTGCTTAGCACTGCTTTATATTGCTTAAAACATGGCAATCATGCCTCCAGTGGTGTTGCAGGGCTGCCTATGTCGGATGCACATACTACACTCCCTATACATGTTTGGAAACAGGCAGTGTCAAGTTAGGCATCCCTTTTATTTTAAGTGCGAGTCAGAGAGAGGTATCATTTCCAGGGTTCCTACTGAGCCAGTGTATGTGCTCTGTGTTGCCTCTTTGCCAAGGCCAAGGCATACTAGGCACACCTCCTTCTGCCTACTGGGGAAGGCTCAGGTTGTTCCTCCTCCGAGTCACGCTATGCCTGTACAGGCCTTGGCAATGGTGGGGGGCTGTTTGGCCCTGCCCCATGCTGTTCCTGCTGCAGCTGTTTTCACAGGATCATATTGTGTAGCATGGCACATACCATGACAATTTGGGTACATGTAGTTGGTGAGTACTGCAAGGCTCCACCAGATGTGTCCAGGCACCAGAACCGTGACTTGAGCATCCCAAACACATGCTCTATTACATTTCGTGTTTGTGCGTGTGCCTCATTATGGAGTTCTTGTTCAGGTGTGTGTGCATTTCTGATGGGTGTCATCAGCCACGGCTCCAGTGCATATCCAGCATCCCCCACTAGGTGACCATCAGGGATGTCCCCATTGTCAAATGTCTGGTACAGCTGCGTCAGATGCCAGATATGGGAATTGTGGTAGCTTCCAGGGCAGCCAGCACACACATTCAGTATTATGCCCTGGGCATCGCACATGACCTGGCAGTTGATGGAGTGGAAGCCCTTGTGGTCGATGTAGGCCCTACCTCGCTCACCGGCTGGTGCTTTGATGTGTATGTGCATGCAGTCAATTGCACCCACTACCTCAGGGTATTCCACTATTTGCTGGAAGAGATGCATATTGCTGGCCAATACCTCACGGGAATTGGGGAAATATACATGATCACCGACATGTACTGACATGGCATTCAGGAACTGGTGCAGTACCCTGGATGCTGATGCCTGTGAAATCCCCATCATATCACCAGTTGGTCTCTGGAAGGTACCTGTTGCTAGTATTCTTAGGCCAACACATACCTTGGTTTTCACTGGGATGGGTTCCCCTCTGCTGGTTCTGTGTGTGAGGCGTGGCCTGCAGAGCTCAACAATTTGCTGCAAGAGCTCTCTGTCCACTCTATAGCACTCCACAATCTCCAGCTCATGTAGCCCCTGGTAGGTTACCCTGGGTCTGTAAACTCTTCTCTGTCTCCCCACTGTGGGTTGCTCAGCAACATCCACAATGGCACCACCCTCAGCTTCTTGCACATGTTGCCTTATAATAGCAATGGCAGTCCCTAACATTTTTTTTTCTCAGTTATGCATTTTAAGTTTTCACTTCTCTTTGTATACTGCAGTGTTGCTGTGTTTCTGAGTAAAACATGGGGGACTGTTGTTTGCAGAGTTTTAAGTGCTGGGCTGGGCTAGTGTACTGCCTGTGTAATTGGCTGATTCTGATTGATTTCACCTGGCAGCTCTGCTAGTTCTCCTTGGTTAATGCCTACTACTACTTTTCCTTCTTTTTCCCTTTTCTGTTTCCTCAGGGGGTGGCGCCATGCAAACAAGCACAAACACACACACACGAGCACACACGCATGCACACAGCCTTACACAGGCTTACACAGGCTTAGGCAGATGCACATCCACGCACACAGGCTTACACAGCCTTACACAGGCTTACACGGGCGCACACACATGCACACAAGCTTAGACGGGTGTACAGGCGTGCACACGCATGCACACAGTGTAAGCATCTTTGCAAGAAACTTTGGTTGTAGTCACCGCGTACGCCTTCGGTTTTATGGTTTCAGTTCAGACACCTGTAGACACGCCTCTTCCAGTCCTGTGTAACTCACAGCAAACACATGCCACTCTGCTCCAATAAGCTTACAGTCTTTGATACATATCCCCCTCATGATGTCACCCATCTACTACTCTGATACTCCCCTAATTCTACTCTTACACTCTAGGGACATGGTTCACATGGCAGGGAAAATTGGGATTCACTATCCTTATACTCATTTGCATAGGATTGCCTACTAATGCTTGGTTACATCTCTCACACTGAGCTTCCCCCCTTAGCAACCACTACTTAGTAGCCATGTTGTCTTCAGCCTGCCATTCACTTGCATGGCAGATGGATATTTGTAATAAAATGCCTATTTTTGGCTTTTATTTTTTTTTTTTGGTTTTTAGACCGCAGCACGTTTGCACGACGCTGCGCTATGCTTAAACATCGGGGATCGGGAAAAAAATATTTTTTATTTTTTATTATTTTGCACCACATATAAATGCCAATGGCCTTATATTTGGCCATTGGCATGCTTCCTCAACTGGATGCATCCTTTATTTGGAGCTGTCATTGCTCCTTTTTGCTATTTGCAGAATGGTACTCAGTTACCAACCGAGTACATTTCTGCAAATAACACTACTCTTACTCGGACAAGTTAGTGTTTCCTGGATCACAATTTTACCTCATTTGCATAGCTTTCAGCAGCAAATGAGGTAATTTGCATAACCTAACACTGTCCGTGCAAGAGTCATTTTAGGAGCACTCATGCATGCCCCTGCCGGCTGTTCCTGGATCGCTCGGCAGACATATTGGCTGTCTGGAGTCTTACACTACTCTTAGACTCTGTGCAAGCCTTCATAAATCTGGCCTATAGAGTGTCTGTAGAAATCACTAGTCATTTTATGTTTCATGGCTGTGTAAGTATACTGATAAAACCTAGTCCTTAATGCACTCTGTTTATCCCACATAAAAACACCCCTTTGGTGGCATAATTTAACCTGCTTCACTAGTGTGGGTTAAAGTTTTAGGGTAGTTAACAAATACAATGTTGGTACTTTTACAACTGTACCTGCACTGTGCACAACTACCCCATTTTTTGACTTGTCACATATTTTTATGTGGGCAAACACAGAATGCATTGAGTACTAAGATTTATCAACATACTTATATAGTCATGAAGCATGACATGACTAACGCTTTGTGCACTCTATGAATTGTCTCAATTGTATTTATTTATCTATTTATTTATTTATTTTTGGAAAAACATACATCCCTTCATTAGGCAGGTGAACGGAAGACATATTTTGAAGACCAGGAGTTACACTGCCAAATTTTGTTAGATGCAATCAGCTATACTGTAATAAAAGAAAACATTTCTATTCATTGTTTATTTATTTATTTATTGACATTTGTTAACTGGGTTTGTCCAACTGGGCTTGTGGCCCATTTTCAGTGGAGACCTGAGGAGAAAAGCTCCAGTAATACATTTTAAAACAAGTACAATTTTAAACAATATTGATATAATAGCATTTATAACAAAACAATTCACATATATGTTGGGTCACATGTATAAAGTTAAAGTTGCATTAAAAAGAAGCTAAGTAACAATTTTACATTGATATAGTTCAATAGGTCAACAATAAACATTTTTTGTTTGTATAAAACTGTGCAAATGCATAGTAGACACATTGGAGAGAGAGGTGTAATGAGGTACTAAGTATGGTCCTGTTGAGGGTACATAAAGGGAAGAAGACTAGGTAGGGTCATGGCAAGGGCAGGTTCTGGAATTGAGAAAATAAGCTTTTAGTTAATTTTTAAAGTGTGAGGTGTGTGAGATTGAATGTAAGTCAAGGGGAAGTTTGTTCCAAGCATGGGCAAGGGAGTTTTTGTAGAGTAGTTTGCCTACTGACCTTTTTGGGTGGTAGATATCAAGTAATTTTTGGTTAGAAGTATGGACGGTCTGGGATGGGATGTAGATGGAGACTAAGGAAGATAGAGATGGACAGAAGGAGGGTTTATAAAGAATGGAGTGTAGCATATGAAATTGATAAGATAGCAGAAACTGGGGAAGTTCAAGCCATTGAAGAGAGTTTAAAGAAATGCAGTGGTGTGAGTTGTATGGGAAGATAGTAATGAATCTGGCTATTTTATGGTAAGTCTGTTGCAGTTTGTTTAGAGTGGAGGCCTGGATATTGGTAAGAACTGGGGCGGCGTATAAGAGGGAGGGGAGGAGGAGTGCCTGGCCCAGGATAAGTCTAGATTCAGGGGTTAGGAATTTTTTGTTCCGATATAGCAGACCTAGTTTCTGGTTTGTTTTTTTATACATTGGAGTATGTGCAGGTTGAACTTGAGTTCGTCATCGATAATGACCCCTAGGAGTTTTGTGTGGGTGTCAGGTTGGATGTTTGTATTGTTAGAAGATGTAATAAAAAAGGAGGTTTGTGATGAGAAAGAGAACAGGGAAGGAAAAGTAGGTGTTGGTCTTTTTGGGATTTAGGATCAATAGGTTGTGAGAGAGCCATTGTTCAGTGGATAGTAGGGCCTGTTGGGTCAGGGAGTGTAGTTCAGGAATGTTATGGATATAAGTGTGGAGTCATCAGCATACTGAATAAGGGAGGATTCTTTGCATGAGGTGTAAAGATCATTGGTGAAAATGTTAAACAAAAGGGGTCCCAAGATGGATCCTTGGGGAAGACCAGTGGAGATGGGAAGGAAAGGTGAGGAGAATGAGAGCCATTTGACAGATTGTTCCCTGCCAGATAGGTAACTATTAAACCAGGCAAGTGTGGAGGGGGATAGGTGGAGATTTGCGAGTTTGGATAGTAGTAGAGGATGAGAGACAGTATCAAAGGCTTTGTAGACATCTAGGAAGAGACAGGAAATTAGTGTATTGTTGTCTAGGGCCTCTGCAATGATATGAGTGAAGGAGAGGAGGGCAGTGGTGGTGCTGTGCTGAGGACGAAATCCATGTTGGGTAGGGGTAAGTAAGTGGTGTGTGAGGAGGTGATTGAGAAGCTGTGAGTGAATAAATTTTTCTAATATCTTGGAGAGGGGGGACAGAATGGCAATGGGTCAGTAGTTTGAGGGGTCAGTGGAGTTTCCACCTTTATGAAGAGGGATAGTGAAGAAAGATTTCCAAATGTTGGGGACAGTTGATTCCAGAATAGATCAATTAATTAGTATAGATACAGGATAGGCAATTGAGTCAGCAGCAAGTTTGAGGAATGTAGGAGATAGATTGTCAGTGGAAGGAGAGCAAGGTTTTAGCTTGAGTAGTAGAGATTTGATGTAAGTAATGGGAACTGGCTCAAAGAAAACAAAGTTGTGTTAGTGGGACTTGGAGAGGTGGGTGTCGAAGTAGAGTTTGGCTTAGAGGTTACCAGATTTTGGATGGAAGAGATAAAGTGTTTATTCAGGAGGGTAGCTGTTTCCTGAGAGGAAGAGTTAGGGTGTGGGGAGGGATTAAAGGGCTTTCCAGGATAGAGGATGTTGTTGAGAGTTGACCAAAATTTTCGAGGATTGGATTTATTGTTAAGCTGAGCAGAGCTATAGTATAACTTTTTGTCATTAGTTGTATGTTTTTTGCAAGGTTCCTCAGTTGTCTGTATTTTTGAAGAAAAGGTGGTTGTTTAGTTTTAGTCCAGGTTTTCCAAGCATGATCTCTTTGTTTCATATCGCAGGCAAAAAGAACAGGGTTGTGAATATTTATTAATATTTATGAGTGGCGGTAAGGGATTCAATGTTTTTGATCATATGATAATGTTTTAATTTATTCAAGGATAATCATTTGTGTTTTTAAATGTTCTGATGAAGTTCTGATGTTTAAGGGAAGGAAAGGTCTTAATGAAGGTTTATTAAAGTCCCTTAATTTGTCTGATCTGCAACACTTTTGTTATTGTTTGGTTCTTTTGTTTGATGTCTTACAAAATTAATTTATTTATTGTTTCTCTGGTTTATTTTGTTTAGTTTTGAGCATGTCACAGGTTTATCTTAAAGTTTTTAGTGTTGGTTATTCTGGTGGTAATGAAATGGTTGACCTAAGAACAATAGATCACGACCTTGGTAAACCTTCTATTTGTGTTAGTCTACTAACCAAAATGTCTCAGAAAATAGATTCCATTCTGGATTGTGCTTAATCCTCTACTCCTCCACTGATTGGTTCAGAGCCTGTTGTGGATGCTATGAAATATATTACAATTAATCAGTGTCTCTTGCCTGGAACAGCTGATTAGTGACTAATACAGACACTTTGACAAACCAGTTTGATCTTTCTCAGTGGTTTACTAAGAACTTGCAAAAAAAGTCATGTTTTAACACTAGTTGTGTTTCTGTGGTTTCAGAAATACTCAAGGAAAAGATATTTAACTTTGAGATGCTGTTAAAGAGGTACCACAACCTACAATTGAACACTTTTTTTGATAACAGTATGCAGGCTAAGCAGGTACATAAGGTCCTCCATATTTTTCATTTCTTCAATGGTTTTGTTAAGGATTCCATATTGCATTCTATACTCTTTACGTTATTTGATTGCATAGGGCTTGAAATGATAAAATTACTTTGTAAGGACAACGAGAGGGAAATTAAAAAATTAGAGGAGAAAATTTGTCCAACAAAGGAAGAAATTACTCAGTGCTTGTTTTTCTCTAATTATGAGACATTATTTCATCATGTCTTTATTAATGTGAAGAAACAGTGCAATTTAATTTTGATAAGGAAAGAGGAAAAGTTTAAGAGGGATGAAAAGTAATATAGGGATAAACGGCTTATCCTACACATGGTATGGGGTAAAATGGCTTATCCTACACATGGTATGGGATAAAACGGCTTATCCTACACATGGTATGGGCAAAACGACTTACCCTACACATGGTATGGGTAATATGCATGTGAGAGATGGGCATGATGAAGTTTTTCATAGGTCTGTGGAGAATTAACTTGCTACTGATTCCATGACAGAAACGGAAGTGATTTTTTAGTGAATCTGCCACCACTGAGATGGTCTGTCAGGCTGCAGGAGTTGAATGGGAGAGACCAGTCAAGCAAACACCAGAGTTATGTTTCAGTAATGAGGAAGAACTCCAGAGGCTGAGGGAAGAAATGCAAGAACTATGAATAAAACAACATTTTACTTTGACTCCTACAGATACTGTGCTTGATTTTTCTGGAAAGATTTTTTTAATTACAGTGACATGGAAATAATACCTTATTTTGGTCAACCGTTATTAAAAAGATTTTCTTTCGTGTATATTAGAAAGTTGAATTTAGCTTTATTTTTTATAAGTGGCAATACTATAAAGGAAAAATTGGTCCATGTTTTTAAGAGGTCTTTTACCTTTAACCCCCATTGAATCCATCTATTGCCGCTTATAAATGCATTTGTGTTCATGAATCAAGACAGTTGTTAAGTCATCTACCTTAATTTTTCTTAATTTCTCTGATGAAGAGAATTTTGTATTATCTTTGCAGAGGTGCAATAAGAAAATCAGGGTGATGAAATCCAATAAGGTTGCAGGGCAGTTATCATGGGCTCTTATTTGCATTCAGAGAAGATGTTGAAATATTTAAATGATGGTAATTTGTTTTTGTCATATCTTTGAATGAGGTGAACACTGCCTATTGTAGTTTAAATATATATGTTCAGGACTTTATTACTGATCATTGTTTAAGTAAAGATGTTGCTGAATTGTTGATGGTAGAAAACCCTAATATTCCCACTATTTTTGGGTTCCCGGAGATCTGTAAATCTGTAATTGAGCCACCATTATGCCCTACTGTGACAATAGGACTGTCGATTACGGAACCATTGGTTAAGTTTGTGGACATGAAGTTAAAACATTTTTTACAAATAAACCACATGTTTTTAGGGATTCTTGGCATTTGTTGAGTGTTTTATCCAAGGTTCAGTTTGCTGAGAATTCTCGCTTGGTGGTGACAGTCGACATTAAAGATATTTTTTTTTGTTATCCCACACCAGGAAGTCATGGCACTGTATGTAGGATCTAGCTTTGGTCTGGATGAGACTGCTATGATTGTTGAATGCAAGGATTATATGTTGACCCAGAATTATGTAATTTTTGAAGGACAGTATTATAATCAAGTTACAGGGGTACCCACAGGTGCAACACTGCCCCTGCATTTGCCAATATAATTTTATAGTGGGGGAAACCACTGTTTGTTAATCACCACACAGTGAGTTTTTGAAATGTATTTTTCCTATTTGGATGATATTTTTATCATTTGGAATGGTTCCAATGAGTGTCTCAATGAATTTCTGGACTATATTAACAAATCTGCTAAATTTATAAGTTTTAAATGTGAATATTATATATTAATTTATTTAATAATTTATTTAAATAAATTTAAATTCTTCTTTAGCTATGTTAGAAACCTGGGTGGAAACTCCCAGATATGCTCAGAATTAGTCCAAAATGATAAAAAAATCACTGAACCCACAGACATTGCCAACATACTGGCAGACAGGTTCAGTGCAAATCTCTCCCCTCCCTCCCCCCCAAAAGGAGAAATATCTATCCCACCAGAGTCTAGCCTCCCCAACATCTCAGATGCCCAGGTGAGAGCTGCTCTCTCTAAAGCAAAAAACACAGCATCAATGGGACCGGACGGTGTCCCTGGCTGTGTGCTACATGAACTCAATGAGGAACTAAACCCACACATAAGGCTGCTGTTTAATCTTAGCCTTACTACAGGATACGTAGCCAAAGAATGGCGTACGGCAACTGTGGTCCCACTCCACAAAGGCGGTGCTTCTACGGACCCTGGAAATTACAGCCCCATAAGCTTGACGAGCCTTGTCTGCAAAGCTATGGAGAGGATCATAATGGAACTCATAAATAAAGACATTGGGGACCTACAGACACTGGATCCTACCCAATTTGGCTTTGTCAAGGGCAGATCCTGCCTCTTGAACTTGGTCGACTTTTTGAAACAGTCACTAAGGCCATTGATGAGGGTAAGGCAGTTCACACAGCCTACCTTGACCTAGCAAAAGCGTTCGACACAATACCCCACTCGGGCATCATAGAAAAGCTCACCAGCTTAGATGTAAACCCATATGTCACAAGATGGGTTGCAAACTGGCTCAAGGACAGGACACACAGGGTTAGAGTTGCTGGTGCCATGTCAGACTCTAAGCCAGTCACGAGCGGTGTCCCACAGGTCTCAGTCCTGGGCCCCCTCTTGTTCGGCATTTATTTTTCTGAAGTGCAGGCAAACATAGGGGGATTGTGGCTGACAAAATTTGCAGATGACTGCAAACTAGGAACCATAATTGACACTCCATGAGACACAGACATCCTCCAGAGAGGTCTCATAGAAATGGATAACTGGTGCCAGAGCCATGGCCTTAAGATAAATGCCAAAAAATGTATAGTCATACCCTTTGGGAAAAACAAGGTAACCCCTAATTACCACATAGGTGGTAATCCATTAAACACGGAAGAAGTTATCAGGGACCTGGGGACCCAAGTTGACAGTAACCTCTCTTTTGACACTCACATTGCCAAAGTGGTTAGGAAGACCTTCTACATTGCCCACCTAATCATGAAGGGATTCACATCCAGCTCAGGAGAGGTCATTGTACCCATGTACTCTTCACTTATCAGACCAATGATTGAGTACAACACCCCATTCGGAATGTACCTTACCCGACACCTGCAGCAGTTGGAAAGACCCCAAAAGTTCCTCACCAAAAGGATAAAGGGGCTCAAACATATGTCATACGATGCCCGACTGAAGAAACTCCAGCTCTATTCAGTCGCATACCGCCTGCTCAGAGGTGATCTGTGCCTGACATACAAGGCCATGTCCAACCCGAATTAATGGACATGCTCCACCTCAAAAATCCAAATCCACCAGAGCCACGAGAGCAAGAGACTTAAACCTCAACACGGATATAAATAGGACATGCTGGAGGGACAGATTCATCACCCAGAGACTCCCTACACTATGGAACAGAATCCCAGTCCATGTGAGGCAGTGCCCCTCACTGACTCTGTTCAAGAGAAATCTTGACGAGTGGATGGGAGATCATAGGTTTACCCCGGGAATCATCTCTGTGTCACTGCTGGACAGAGGCACAGCAAACTAATGGGTATAGTATTCTCATCCTAAGGGGTGGTGAAAACCACACACACTCTGGCTAGGCTTATAAATGCCCTAGGGCAAATAGCCTAGTATGAACCTATGAACCTATGAACCTATAATTAATTTAAATACATATATTCATTTTTGGATGTTAAGATCTTTAATAATTTTGTCTGTGGTAGGTACAATTCCACCATTTTTAGGAAGGATACTTATTCAAATAGTCTGTTATATTATACTAGTTGCCAACCCCCTTTATAGAAGAGGGATGTTTTAAGGGGGCAAATGATTAGGTTAACAAGTCTTATATCAAACAATGATATGTTTTATGATGAGTTGAGCATTCTTTGCACTGTGCTTCTTGATAGGGGGTACCCAAGTTCTTTAGTGGATAGCCTTAGGGGTGAAGTTGTAAGGGACATAGGCAATAAGTTTAAGCCCATTATAAGGTTCCCACCAACATTTGGCAATCATCAGGCAGGGAATTATGATTATTCTAGAGTGATGGTTTGTCAGTAAAGCACCATGACTGATAGCATCAAACAGATTTTGACTAAAAACTGGAACCCTAATTTTAATTCTATCAATTTGAAGAAGTGGTTGTGTGACAGACCAAGGCTGATCTTCAAAAGAGGTATTAATCTTAAACAGAGTTTTAAAAAAGGTACTGTGAATAATAATTGAAGTTCAGGGCATGAAAAAATGAGGTAGTTGTGGACAGCATCATGACATTTATGAAGGTAATAACTCTGTATTAGCCAACTATGCTAAAACTCTAACTCCTACTAGTGGTAGTAGGGTTAATTAGCATACTACCCTAAAACTCTAATTCCTACTAGTGATGGTAGGTTTAATTAGCCAACTATCCTAAAACTGTAACTCCTACTAGTGATGGTAGGTTTAATTTGCCAGCTATCCTAAAACTGTAACTTCTACTAGTGATGGTAAGTTTAATTGTGCCCCCAAAAGGATGGTCTGTGCTCTGTGTTTGTCTTGTCCTGGTTTCTATGTGGGAAAAACACAGAAAGCATTAAGGACTAGTATTTATCAGCATACCTACACAATCACAAAACATGGCATGACTAATGTTTTGTACAAACTCTCTATGGATTGTTCCAGTTTTAATAAAATTGTGTTTTTTATTTTGGAAAGGTATATACCATCATGGGGGGGGGGCAGGCTAATTGGAATAAATTTTTGGAGACCAGGGAGTTATAATGGTAAATTTTGTCAGATGCAGTCAACTATCCCAAAGTTAATGAAAACATTTTTATTAACTGTTTACAATACGCAAAAAGGCCAAGGTTATGAGCATTAATTAATGTTTATGAATGGTGTTAAAGAAGTAGATGTTTTTGATCATGTGATATTGTTTTAATGTATTTAGGGGCAATCGTTTGTATTTTTAAATGTTTGGATGAAGTTCTGATGTTTAAGGGAATGAAAGTTCTTAACGAACATTTAATAATGTTCCTTGACTCGTCTGATCTACAACACTTTTGTTATTGTTTGGTTCTTTTGGTTGATGTTGCCTTACAAAATTTATTTATTTATTATGTTAAGAAGTTAAGTAGAAATTGCTATGGTTTGGGTGTTAAAAACATACAAGATCTGGTTAGTGCATTGTAGTTTTTTTCCTGGGGTTGCAGAATGAGACCTAATTATGAGTATGCTCTGAGGTTGTACAGTGATAAATGTATCATCAAGAGATGTGAATGTGTTCAAGGTGTAGATACTTGAAAAGGAGTATGAGGTCGGCCCTTTGTTTCACTGAAAGCAGTTTAGCATTTCTGACTGTTTGACAGTGATGTTCAAATCTTAGGAAATTATTGATAAATTGTCAGATTTTATTACAAGTTGAATCGCAGTCATACTTTGCTCTAAATAGGCAAAGAGGATTCCTTTAAATATAGCAGCTTGTGTGGGAGATGAGAGAAGTGCGGGATCTGATGGGATCAGAAGAATAGGTTGTTTATATATATATATATATATATATATATATATATATATATCTATATATATATATATATATATATATATATATATATATACCTGAAAATGCAATGTTGGTTCAGCCAGATGACCAGTTACTTTAATGAAGTTGTAGATTCAGTTAGGTGATTGCTTTGGTCAATTTTCTCAAGGAGGAGGAGACTTCTGATAGTTTTAGGGTGTTCCAAAAATCATACATTTCATTTTATTGGAATTTAGAAATATTTTCTTTTCAGAGATGAGCTGGGCATAGAAAGAGAGAGATAGAGAGTGACAAGGTCATTCAGGGATTGATTCTGTTGTTCTGAGTGAGACTGGTTTGACTCATATATTACCATGCCATCACATTACAATATATAGGTAAAGAGGAAGTCTATTAATGAATATGGAAAAGTAGAGGGACAAGTATGAACTCCCGATGAACTCCTTTAACTACTGGGGAATCTGTGGACAGTGATGGCCATATCTTAGAGTTAATGGTTCTGCTGTTGATTTAGTTCCAGAACCAGGCTGAGGTTGCAGGACTTATAGTAATTTCTAGCATATATTTGAGAATGCCAGAATGGTTCACAAAGTTAAAGGTACAGGTTTGATCTACAAAGAGTTCTTTTGAGGATACTCTTGTCCATGTTAAGGAAAATTTCATTGATTAGTCTCTAGAAAACAGTTGTTGTTGTATTCCTACCTGATCAGAAGCCATGCTGGGTTAAGTAAAGGGTGTGTTATTGCTGTAAGTATGATAGTATGTTGTATATTATATTGTCCTATCCATTCAAGGATTTTCCCCATAGATGGTAAAATGGAGATAGTCTGGAGATGAGAAATCTTAGATGGTTTGGATTACTTTGGTAGTGGTGTATCTAAAGCTGTCTTCCATATGTTGGGGATAGATTTACAGGTCACTCAGTGATTCTATAAGTGAACCAGAGTTGAATAATGTAGTCTCTATAATGTGTATAAATTAGAGGCAATGGCTGACTGCCAGAGTGGATGCTTCAAATGGGATTTGTTATAGCAAAGATGCAATGTCTTTGGCCTTCATCAGTTTAAACTAGAAGGTTGATAAGTAAAGGGTGGATCTACTGACTAAGCATTATTTGTGTCTGGCTGGTGGGAGGTGAAGGGAGCTTACTCAATTCAGTGAGAAAGTCAGTGATGGATAGGAGGTCATGAATTTGTTGTAATGCATTCTGGATGTTAGTATTGTGGTTTTGATGAAATGTTTGGAGATTAACTACATGCCAAAGTTTTGGGTTTTCTTTTTTGTTTTTTTTTTGGGGGGGGGTTGTGGAGTATAGAAGGTGAAAATGATTACATGTGTTTAGGCTGACTATGTGTCTTTTTTGGATAGTTTAACAAGGTTTATATGTGGTAGATCTGTTATGGGTGTCTGAGATTGGGTATCTTTTTCTGTTATGCCGAATGTTATCATGTAAGTGTAGAAGTTGTTTGAATTCTGTAGTAAGCTGTTCGGTTTTAGCTTGTTTGAATAATCTTGTAACAGGAATAAAAAAAACTATTCTGCAATTGTAGGAGGGTATGACTGAGAGATCCAGCTGCATTTGTTGGGCTATTGAAAAGCAGTATGAGAGACCAGTTTAGGTTGGAGGGGTATAAGTTCATTTGGATGAATTTGGATGGTAATTTATATATATGATTGAGAAGATATTGAGTGTTTTTTTTCACTGTAATATTCGTACTTTTGAATATTATGGGGCAATAGTAACCAAAGGAGGGGTTGAATAGTAATGAAGGAAATAATAGGTTGGTAGTTATTGATTAGGAGTTCAATGAGTGAGTGAGGAGGTGAATGGAGGTTAGGACATGTAGGTTCTTGTAGGTTAGATGTGGGTTCTTGTAGGTTAAAATACATGTGTTCTTGTAAGTTAGGACATGTGGGTTCTTGTAGGTTAGGACATGCGGGTTCTTGTATGTTAGAACATGTGGGTTCTTGTATGAGCTGAATAAGAACAACGTCAGTCCAAAATTCAGTAAAGTCATTGTTGGAAGCCCCTAATAATTTAAGATCAAAGTCCTCCAGTATTAAAATGTTTCCTTGTTTTGGGGAGTTGGAGATGATGTTGTGAATAAGGGTCAGACTTTCTCAGGTGTAGAAAAGTGTGATACATAAGTAACAATGAGTATTAGAAATTTGTTATCCATATGTCTGATTTACTTATTTGTTATATTTGTAGCCTCATCAGAAAATGCTTATATTCTAATGTTATTGATCTTGGCCTGGTCTTTTGACATGTATATTTTAGTTCTCACTGCTAGCTGTCACTACAGGATCATCATCGCTCAGATGTCTGTTCAACTACTTTGTCTATTCAGGGAGCTTTATTAATGGAGACCAAGGCTGATGCAGTATGCATCATTTTAAAGCACAGCTTCAATAAAGACATTTGACAAGCACGAAAACATGGTTTCTGGTAGCAGCAATGTCTTAAGAAAACTGTGAGAGACAGGACCATATCAGTTATCACAAAAGTAGATAATAGGTTTAGGTACATATTAGGAACTCAGTCTACAGGCTGTTGTAGGCCTATCCAATCACCAAACAATGCACAAATGTGAGAATCAAATCCTGTACTGAGTGTATGTATGGTAA
This sequence comes from Protopterus annectens, assembly GCF_019279795.1. Classification (NCBI taxonomy): domain Eukaryota; kingdom Metazoa; phylum Chordata; order Ceratodontiformes; family Protopteridae; genus Protopterus; species Protopterus annectens. The sequence goes on from NC_056742.1 coordinate 454,945,366, forward strand.
ACAAGTTAGTCATTATGCCAACTACCTCACCATAAGTTATATCTGATTAGGAGTGGGCCATTGTCTACAAGTAGAGCCCATTAATCTTATTTTATCATTAGACTATGGTAATAACTAGAAAGTTACTTAATTGTCAGAACAAAACAAAAACACAGTGCCACAACCGCAAGTACATTTTTACTTAATAACATATAAAATAAAATTCAATAAAAAAATGTATTTTATTTTATTTTATTTGTAGTTTGTTTACTAAGATAGTCCATTGGGTGACAAGGAGCCTGTTTTCAAAGGAGTCCTGGGGAGAAAAGCTCCAGAGAAATACGAATACATAGTACACAAAAGTACAAATCTTTAGTACACATTTCTAATAAAAATTACAGTGATGATAAAGAACAAATTAGCACAATTTTGAATTACAAAAATTGCATTGTATTTTTGTACATAAGGTAATTATTAATTGTTAGTCATATGCATCCCTAGTGGTGGAGAAACTAAGGAGGAAGAGGTAGGCACAAGAGTATGAAAATGTAGGAAGAAAGTGTAGTCAGGATTAGGTAGGATGGGAGCAAAAGCATTTCCATTGTGAAGTAAGGTGTGAGTGCAGTGAGGTTTTGAACAAGCAGAGACTGCTAGTGATGTGGATGGGAGAAGGGAGAGAGTTCCAAAGGTAAGCTAGAGAGAAGGACATAAGGTGGTTCCCAGCTGGACATGTTGGTTTGTGCAATTTAATAAGGTTTTAAAAATTTGATCTCAGGAGGTGATCTGGTTTATGCATTTCAAAGGTGTTTGCCAGGAAGGGGCAAAGAGATGGGTTATGAATGAGTTTATGTGCTTGGATAAGTTGAGTATAAGTTAGGAAGTTATGTAGCTCAAGCCAACCTAATTGGTTAAGGGAATTACAGTGGTGGGAAGAGGCTGTGTGACATGTGACAAACTTGGATATTTTGTTATAGCAAGATGAGAGTTTTGATTTGAGGGAAGATTATAGGTTGGTGACGATAGTTGCTCCATATAAAAGAGAAGGGATAAGGTATGTATTCGCTACTGTAATCCCGGTGGAGGGAGAGATAAAGTGACTGTTATGGTAAAGCATGCCAAGTTTTTTGTGGGTCTTTTTGATATTTATATGTAGATGCTTGTCGAATTTTAATTGGCCATCAATGGTTATTCCTAGTAATTTTGCATCAGAGACCATTTTTAAGGGAGTATTATTTTTGCTGATAATTATGAAGGATTGTTTATCTATGAAGGAGGTTTTGGAGGCATTGAATAGCATACGTTTTGTTTTTGTTGCATTAAGGGCAAGATGGTTGTCTTGCATCCACTATTCAGTGGAAGAGAAAGTGGCTTGTGTAAGACTGTTGAGAGTTGTGATGGAAGGGGAGGAACAGATAATAGTGGAATTGTTCGCATATTGAATGAGGCTGGAGCTCGGAATGGCTTGGTAGAGATAATTTATAAATATGTTAAATAGTAGGGGGCCTAGAATTGAACCTTGGGGGACGCCTGTGGATTTATTAAGGAAGGGTGAAGTAGCTTTTTTCTATTTTACTGCCTGTTGCCTGCTTGTGGGATAACTTGAGAACCACTGGGTACAGGAGAGGGATAGCTTAATGTTGGAGAGTTTGGTAAGAAGCAGGTTGTGGGAAATGGTGTCAAATGTCTTAGAGAGGTCAAGGAGAAGAGTGGATACAAATTGGCAGAATCACGGGCTTTGTTGATTGTTTCTAAGAAGGAGAGAAGGTAATGGAGGTACTATGACCTGGTCTAAAACCATGTTGTGTGAGGGTAAGAAGCTGATTATTAATAAGATAGAGTAAGAGCTGTTGGTGTACACACTTTTCAAGTATCTTAGAAATAGGGGATAGGATGGCAATAGGGCAGAAGTGTGAAATGTTATTATTATTGCCACCTTTGTGGATTGGAATAATAAAGCCTTTCTTCCAAGGTTGGGGGATCTGGCATTCTAGGATACACTGATTAATTAGTATACTGATAGGGAAGGCTATTTCTTCTGCAGCTACTTTTAGGAAGTAGGAGGGGATTTCATCAGGGGCATTGCAACCAGGTTTTAATTTTAGGAGAAGTTATTTTTAGTAGATCTGTAAATGGGATTGATGGAGAAAGGTGGGGGCTGTGGGCAGAGGCTGTTAGGGTAGGAAGGGGTGGGAATGGACTGATGAGAAGCCACTGAATTGTTGGTGAATGATGCTGTTAGTTGGCTGATAGAGTCAATGAAAAAGGAGTTAATTGGGTGGCTAAGTCCAGGTTGGTTGCATCTGGTTAGGGCAAGGGTTTTCTGTTTTACCATGGTTGAGGAGAGATGAAATTCCCTTCCAGAATAGTGTGGGATTGGTATTGTGGCTAGTTTGGAGGGTAGTGAAATATACTTTGCGGTCAGAGCGTATACGTTTCTTGACTTTTTTTCGTAATGTTTTGTTTTCAGTAAGGGTGATAGAGGTTTTGTTTTTTTGGTATCGTGTCCAGGCTTTATTGGCAAGATGCATGGTAGCTAGAGTGTTTTTAGTTAGCCAGGGTACAGGGTTACTTTTTATATGTTTAGTTTTTAGTGGGGCGAAGGAGTTGAGTAGGTTTGTGAAAGTGGTGTTAAAGTAGGATGCAGTATTGTCTAGAGGAAGGTTCTTTAATGGCTTCCAGTTGGTGTTTTTTAGTGTGTTAGTGAAGGTTTTGGGATTGAAGTATTTTAAGCAGTGAGTGAAGGTGTAAGAAGGGGTTAGTTGTGTACAGGAGGGGAGGCGATGGGTGAAAGTGGGGAAATGGTCAGCTAGTGTGTCTGGGAGAATGCCACTGTCTGAGATGTAGTGAGGATGGGATACCAGAATCCAGTCTATAATACTTCCAGTAGTGAAATTCTTAGCTGGTCTGGTAGTGGAGTTAATTAGTTGTGTAAATTTGTATAGGTTAATATTGAGAGAGTTGGTGGGGGGTTGTACTGTGGCCCAGTTTATGGAGAGTTTCTTCAAGGGGTGAGACATTATCATCAGGGGGAATATAGAGGGAGAGAGCAAATATTAATTTATGCTTGTTTAGGTGGAGTAAGGCTGGTATTATTTTTGCCTTGCCAAATTTGGGGAAGGGTTTGGTGTAAGGGGTAACTAAGAGGAAAGCCGAGTAGAGGAGTGCTATGCCACCCCCTTTTGTGTGCCCTGTCATTCCTTAGGATACAGTAGTTGGGTGGTATTAGTTCTGAATCTTTTATGTGGGGTTTAAGTCAGGTTTCTGAGATGGAGAGAATATCAGGCTGGTTATGTTGAAGCCAGGCTTGAAGGTTTGGGATTTTGTTACATAGGATCTGAGCATTTAGTGTTGAGAAGTGAAGGGGTTTACCTTTTGTTTGGGGGGGATGGGTTTGTGGGTCAGGGCTTTTTGTGGTAGAAGGGCCTGGGTTTGGGTGAATGTCCCCGGAGAGAAGGATAGAGATAAGATGTTGGAAGAGATGCTTAGCAAGTTTGTGGTGTAAGATACATGTAGTGAGTTTCATGGAGTTGAAGGTTTTATATTTGCATGTGGTGGATTTAGTGTTAGCTAGGAGTCTATAGAGGAAGAGCATAGAAGTGTTTAGAGAGTAAAGGTAAGGACATATCAGGAGAGTAGTGTTTTTGTATTTTGGTAAGGGTGATATAGTGGTGTGGTATGGGAGGAGTGATTAGCATTTTTAAGTTGGGCAACATAACTTAGGGAAGTTAAGGTGATTAGAATTACTATTTTGGTGAGTAGAGGTAGAGGTTTGAGTGCCATTAAGTTAGTTTAGGTGGTATTTTTTGGTGATTAAGATTGGGAATTAAGTAATTGGTTAAGAGATATGATATGGGTTGGTGGTTATGTAGTTTACTGGGATTGGAGATATTTGTTGGTGATTTACTGGAGTATAGCTTTAATTTTAGGGTATGTTCAGGGATGGGATGATGGGTGATTTTGGATTGGGTTGTAGCGATAGTGGGAGTGGTTAGGTAAGTATAAATGTAGTTGTAGTGGGGGTGTGGGTGGGAATTGGGGGTAGGGTAGGGGAGCGGAGTGAGCCCACAGGGCGAATGGAGCGGGTAGAGCCAACAAGGAAAGAAGAAGTCAGGTATTGAGGGAAACAATCAGTGAAATTGTAAGGTAAGTTCAAATGTAAGGTATGCAAGGAGCTAAGGGACTTACTAGTGGTGGAAAGGGAGAAAGGACTGGGAGTGATTCAGAGAGAATTGGAATGTATAGAGTGGAGTAAAGGAGCTGGAAAACAGCTGAGAGAAGGACTTTATTTCTAATGGCAAAAGAAAATGAACAGGTTAATAGAGCTGCCATCTAGTGGCCAATCCCTGTAATAGCATCAGTGACACCACAATAGGAGGTACCATGAGACTGAGAGAGGAAATATAGGATAAAAGCTGAGGGGTAGAGTGCAAGGCTAGGTTAGGGTGAATAAAGGGGGATACAGAGTACAAGACTATGGCTGCTGGTTGTCCTGGCAGGGAGTGCGCACTGAAACCACTTATCAGGAATTAGGAAAATTATTAGCTAAAATTGTAGGAGGTGAGGAGCAGATAGCACTTACGTTTTACACTTTTCCTGCTTCCTTAAGTCAGTCCAGTACAGGGGGAAGTTTAGGCTCTTTTCCTGGGCTGGGGATGAGGTGGCAAAATTTGTTTAAAAATTTTTGTTAATTGTCGAGATTTTGGGTGGCCTGCAAGACACATTCGCTAAGGAGGTTTTACACTGGCAGGAGTGTAAAAAGCTGGGAAAGATACAGAGAGAGAAAAATGTCATGGGGTATACAATGCAGACACTTGCAATTAAAAGCTTTCTACAGTTCTACAAAAACACATCTAACAGAGACACATTATGTAAGCTAACAACTTTGCAATCGCAGAAAGAAAGAGAAAAACAGCTAGCATATCATGAGAATCCAACTAACTTGGCATAAATAAGTTCACAAGACCAAAATAATATGCTAAGTATAATGCTTATCTTGCTTAATCCCACAATTACACATTTAACAGTGTCACTTAGATATGTTTCTGTTTAAAAATGAACAGTACTGAAGACAAGGCTCACTCCTCATGGTTAAGTGAAAAGGGTGTACATGCTAGCTGGGAAAACTTTCTTAGCCAAGAGTTTGATAGTACAGTTATCTGAAAGCAGTATTGATTGCCTTAGATGTGCCTGGCAAGCCTTTGCACTGTGTTAATTAAAGGCATGAGAAAACCTAGGTAACCTCCTCGCAGTTAAGCAAAAATGCAAGTTAGGATATGTGATGTAATGAATAAAACTCTAGCTTGCATAGGGACCTATTTGAACTGTCAGATCTATCAACCACATTTTCCCTCCCTGAGCAAACCCAAGCCCCTTTCAATGCAGCTGCTGTTCTATTCTGAGGACACCAATAGAGATAAGCAGAACTCACAAGAATACAACAGCGAATATAAAGAAGACATACTTAGTTTGTGGCTGCAGTGCCTTGGAGTACCCCCCCCATTCCAAGGTGCATTGACTTTGGAGATTTTATATACAAGTAGCTGTGAAGGGAGAGGATGCAGACAGGCCTATAAAAATAAAATAAAAATGTAAGAGCAGATTGTGCAATTTAATATTTTTATGCAGAAAATTAACTTTGATTTTCCAATATACAGGACTCACAAAATTAAGCACAATTGTAATTTGAAGCCCCTTTACAGTTTTATTAATGGCTACTACATTTCACAGTATACACTCTGCAGAGTCATATCTGAAATGCTCATTTTTAAATAGATTTTTAATTATATTTATTTGTCAAATGGGTAAACCAGCTAGGCATATCCATCTATTATTCACAGGAGATACAAACCAGGCCTGATACAAACAGATTGTTTTTGTAGGGCTTCGTAAAAAGTATAGGAGTAGTGAAGAAAATATGATTATTGGTAAAAAATGCCTCATTACATCATAGAAGCATGTTGTATTTGTTTTAAGTTAAAAATATATTTATAGATGTGAATTTTCAAGGAAATTCTTGTTGTTGTTATTGTCAATTATTTATTCTAAAAGAGGTGATCATTGCTAGTAAAATCCAGTCTGCTGTTCAAGCATGCCTCTTATAGTGTAGTGGCTGAAAATGGTAAAGTGTTAAAATATAGCGGAGAATATTCCTTCGCTAATGTTGCACCTGGTGTGATTTAAAACTCTCTTTGACACATGCACTGGTATCATTGATACGAGTCTTGTTGAAAGCATTAAAATGAAATAGATGTGACCTTCAAATATGCGTATGTCTGTAGTACATACATAAATAAATGATTAGCACTAAACCTTCTGATGAGTAGTACTGAGTGTTCCTGTTGCTGAAAGAACTTAGCATGATACATTACTTTTTGATTCTAGAAGCCAAACTTCTGCATCCATCTGCAAAACAATTGGTTGAATTTTGGGTACTCATGGGCATGCATGGAGACTAAAAGAAGTAACTTGTAGCTCCTCTGTGTGTCAGTGTGGAAATACAGTTTATAAGTAAGTTATTAACTCCATGCCACAATGATTTATGCTAATATGTGAATATACACCTCTAGAAGAATAGTACACATGCACTGGTAATAAGCCATCCGGAGAGAACATTTAAATAATTGTGGTGTTCTTACAATCTTGTAGCTGGTGGTTCAAGATGATGGAACTTAAGAAATCTTTTCAGGAATATATTAAAGCTGTTTGGCAGCTTCTGGAAGCCATCACATCACTGTTATGTACTATGATAGTAGATGTTTTTCAAATGAAAGAAACTTTCACTAAATATGATCATCTTCTGACAGACATCCGGCGCACATTACATTTGCAGCAAAAAGAAATCAAAGAGTGACATTGTGCTGTAAATACTAAAATATTATGGACTTACAATCCCATGCTGTTCAAACAGAAGGAAAAATCATTGAACCTGAAAATAGGGTCAGATGTAACCATCTAAAAATACTTGGTCTGCCTGAGAATGTAGAAGGGATGGTTGCCTTAGCATTCATTGCCCAGGATCTGGAAAAGCTGCTGTAAGGGAAGTATTCATGCATACTAGAGCAAGCATGCAGAATACAATATAAGCAAATAAAGCCACTCTACCCGAGACATCTTATATTTAAACACCTGAATGTTAATGATAGGTAGAGGATCTTGTGGAATGTGTGGGGTCTGGGTAACATTTTAAAAATATCTGACCATCCTGTCAAACCTGTACCAGATTGCAGTGCTAGGTAAGGACTGTGATAATTGGCTATGCAATGGTAAGTGTCTTCCATTCCATCAACCACGGTGTGATATGACTCCCACACTTAGATATACGAGTTGGTGGTTAACATGGGACAAGATCCCATCCTATAGGTTAAAGCTAAATGTGAATATATGTTGCATTATACAAGATACAAAGAAGAATGGGGCCACATATCTCTTACCTTATATGAAGCTTATCCCCATGTGGCATTTCTAACCTGATATATTTAAAACTAAATATAAGAATAATCTCTCTAATTGTTGGAGATGCTATTCCAACTCAATCATCTATCTTCCTATGTTTTGGGATTGTGCATATATTAATGAGCTTCAGACCTGGACCACAGGGAAAATTAGATCATCTAATTGTATATCTCTGCCACACTCTAGACCTGTATATTTTTGTTGCTATTAATCCTTACTGATGATCTTAATATCTTAAATTAATTCAACAGGTTTTTAAATGGATTAGAGTTGCAATATATTTCCTCCTTATTATCATATGTAAGTATTGGAAGGTGTTTATGCCTGAGAGGAAAATACTTTGTATGTATGTTTCAAAGTTTAAATTACTGTCAAGTAAACAGGTGGACATGGGTGTATGGTCAGAAGCATCATTAACATTTCTGTAGCTGGTTACACATGATGGGGAGTGCTTAAGTCTTGGTTGTTATGCATAGAATAAATTATTCTATTATAAAGTAAATTATAGTGGCCTACAAGAGGTATATGACCTTTTTGCTGTTTTTATTATATTTTGTATCTTTATGTCTTTTGTGTTATGTTAGATTATAAAGCCTATTTGGTGTCACCAGTTAGAACTTTTAAATAGACTTGCACTTTATAAGTGTAAAGTATCACTTTGGGGAATGCCTACTTAGTTTATTGTATTGTTATACCAATTTTAATATTTTATATTATCTAACTGTATGTCAAAGTATGTCAACTTGTCTATTCTGGAGAATGATGCTCCAATTCGCATAACAGACAATCAACTTAAACAAAAAACAATTGGTTGAATTTAAGGGTGTGTAACTTCCAGTCTCGCTCAAAAATTGCTGACTTAGCCTATTGCCAGCAGCTGCAGTAGCATGTAAATTATTTGATAGAGAAATGTATGGCCTGGATGGCAGAAAAGCGTTAAAATAGATACAAGATCATTTCAATGCACAATGAACTCTGATATGCAGTTGTTACATATTGTATCTGCAATGCTTGTTTTGACATTTTGATTAGCACTGCTTGGCTGGCGCAATACCATAGTTGCACTACTAATTTCATAACAGCACAATTAGAAAATGTCTTAATTAATTACTTTGCATTCAAAGTAGAAAAGCTTGTTTCTAAATAACTTGACAAGTCCCGAATATCAAAAGAGTAACACAGTAGAAGTTTCAATTATTCAAGGTCTAATTAATATAGATCTAGATGTCTTTGCAAGAATAACGCAAAACACACAGCATTGTTATTGTTGAAGAAAGGAATAATAAAATATTAATAGGGTGTTGCTTTGTTCTCAGTGCAGTGAGATAGAGATGGTTGTAAAATCTGGAATCCTGCAGTTGCTACAGCTTTAATTAGGAAGGTCACTCTTTTTCTTGACTTCTTTAGCTTCTTTTAATTTCCACAGAGGAAAACAGGCTGTGGATTTTATTGAACAGCGTCAAATTTCTAGTTTCAAAAATCAAAACAGAAATATATCTGAGCATCTGTTATGAGCACAGGGTGTTATATGCTGTACAGAGACACAGATGCTACTATGAACAGCTACTCCCTACATAAATGCCAAATGTATTCACATCGGACAAGATGCTTGGTGGGAGTCCATTTCCAGAAATAGTCAAACTGTATTCTGACTATTGTTATTTTCTTTTTTTTCAATGTGTTTAAAGTTCTCACTATAACAATAACAAGATAAAATAGTTTCTGTTTCAAGGGATAATTAAAATGGTACGCTGTTACTTTATAACGAGTTTTATCAACCACTGCCAGTATAAAATTCGATTAAATTAAGTGTAGAATAATTGTGTTCTAAAACCAATAAACTGCAAAAAAAAAAAAAGTAATGTGTTTATCCACTTAAGATGAATTTGAGCTAACAAAACTTAAATTCAGTTTTTATCTAATACCAATAATGGAAAAAGTTTTCAAATAAAACATTATATGAACTATTATAAATGTGCTGCTTTCATTGTCACTTTATTGTGAAATATAACTGTTTTCACCAGAGAAACATCATTATATGTATCTTATCAAGATAGAAATCATGTTGTTTATAAAACTAAATAAAATCTGTTGTTCAGAGTTACTGAACATAATTTATAGAACCAACAAATGATACCCAGTGTGTCTGCATAAGACTGAAACAGATATAATACAGCAGAAAGTTGCTAATCTTGTATTCTTTAGTTTGATTCAATGTTTCTCAATCTGCATGCTGAGCAACTCTAAAAAAGTCATTTAATCATAATGGGTTCCCTGCTTGCCCTTGTAAATATGTATCTGTGCATTGTAGGCCTGCATACTTAACTCACAAATAAACTAAAAAGAACAAAGTAAGAATCCCTTTATACAAAACGGATCAGAAATACAACATTATTACATTTTACTGGGAGATGGTAGTGTTTTTTTTGCTAATAATGGTTCTTGTTGGTTATTCTGGCATCTAATCTAGTCATACTGCTACAATGTTACCTAAACAAATTTGAGGCAGATATTTATTTTCATATAACCATATATAGATTATATATATATATATATATATATATATATATATATATATATATATATATATATATCTAGATATATGTGTGTGTGTGTGTTCATGTGTGTTTGCACTTTCCAGTAATTTTATTATTCCATTCTAGCACTTTCTAGAAGTATGGAGAATGTTACATGATAAATTGCTCTTCTACTACTTTAAAGCTTCAATAATGCGTGACTTTTTTATTGTGTATGCCTTTTCTAGAAGGTATCACCTGGTTCAGCCGACACTTACAGTCAGTGGTTTTGAAAACCCCAAGGCTGTAAGAAATGTCAATTTTAACTGACAGTTGTAGTATTTGGACATTTAGACTTTTGGATGAGGAAAAAGTTGACAGTCATACTTTTTATTATTAAGATAATCAGGTGCATATACTTAATATATGTCTATATTTTGCTTAAGTGCGTGTGTATATTTTTCCCTTGTCTGGTGTACCAGAAGTTTGCATTGTCTTTTCTGATATGAAACATATTGGCTATTTTTGTAATGAAAATTATATGACCATATGTTGTTTCATCGTGCAGAATGGAACTTTTAGACATGACTGCCAACAGGTTTCTGTTGCTATTTTAATATGTACTGCTATCTTTACATACAGTTGTTGTGTCTTTCAGCTTTTCCCGGTTAGGGGTCGCCACACTGGAACTCCGGTCCGCTAATGATTGGCAGTAGATCTTTATATACAGTAATGTAGCAAAAAAAAGTTAAAGATCATTCATTGGGGCTCACCATGATAGTTTGGCTATCATTCAGAAGCTATTATCAGCATCAGTATTGCAGAATTGCCCTGAGAAGACATTATTCAAATATATGCACTGGGACAGACAATGCTGATAACACTATTATAATCTGATTGGACAAAAAAGATTTGTGCTATGGTACCTTTCTGTGACAATACTGTAGAACATTAGAGGTCAGGAAATAAAATGTTCTATCATATAAGTAGTGTTAAAGAAAGAAATAAACTAAAAAAGCAATGCAGCAAAGTAGGATTAGTCTAGCAGCAGTGATCTGTCTCGTACATTACAGCATTGCTTTATGACAGTGCAACACTCTGTATAGCAGTTCTGTTTAGTAACATCTAATCTCCCACTCTTATCATCATCATCATCCACAAGAGAAGACAGGATTAGTATTATTGACAGAACAACAAGCATTCCTTCTATTTGGATGGAGTTGATGCATCTACTTCTCTAAGAGAGAGTGAAGCCAGAACTAATTATAATTAAGATGATTACAGATACTGCATCTCTGTAAACAAATATGAAGACAGGAGAGTCTATTGGAGTTGATTTGGTTCACCGATACCCATCTAGACATCACTTTCAGGGAATTTTACCATTCCTTTGTAAAAAGCCCATCTTTGCAGAACTTGAATGCTGTTGTTCTCTTACATTTATTGAGGGTTCATCTACTTTCCTTCAGAAGTCCTAATAAATCTAATCTCTTTTTGACATTTACCTTAAATGGTATTCCAAACAATATTTTTCATTTCAGATATTCACATGAATTACCCCAATTCATATCTCCCTACCACATTATAACTTTTTAGTTTCTTTTACAGAAACAGTCCAACCCTTTGCACTTCTTCTTTCATTATCCATAGCAGATGTGCCCTTATATCCAGACCCATCCCCAGCTGCCTTTTTTCCTATAGTTTTCAACTATAGGAAACCATTTAATATACTATGTAATGGAAGTGGGAAAAGATATCACTTAATTTGAAAAATGTCTCAATTCCCATCATCTGTTTTCTGGCAAACTCTTAACATTTCCCTAATTACCCAATGACACATTTTCATCACCTTCTCAATTCACAGTCAGTGTCACATCTCATTCATCAGCAGGTAACCTGGGTATATTTCTAAGCTATATATGGTTTGCGGTACACTTGCTATATTCATCGGCCAGACTTTATTATATGAAATTGCACATTTACTGTCCAGCTTGCCCTTTGGAGTACCACCAGTATGTTTCCCCCTTGTAAGTACTAGCACTAACACTCACATGTACATCATATAAGCTTCTCCTGATTCTTTCCCATCATTCATTTCCTATGTTCTGAACCACATTGTGGCCATTTTTCTATGACATTACAATCCATAAACTTCTTCAGACACTTTAAAATCATTAAGAATTACTTTTAATCTTCTTCTTCTTCTACTTTTGGCTTTTCCCGGTTAGGGGTCACCACAGCAGATCATCTGTCTGCTCATGATTGGCAGTGGAGTTTTACAGTGTTGAGTTGCCAACCCGGTGCCCAACCTTCCACAGAAGGCACACACACACACACACACACACACACACACACACACACACACACACACACACACACACACACACACACACACACACACACACACATCTAGGGCCAATTTAGAGTGTCCAGTCCATCTACTGCATGTCTTTGGGTTGTGGGAGGAAACAGTAGCACCCGGAGGAAACCCACATGACCACAGAGAGGTCATGCAGATTCTGCACAGAAGGCACCCCAGCTGAGAATCGAACCGGAGAACCTCTTGCTGTGAAGCAGCAACGCTAACCACTGCACCACCATGGTTGCCCATTAAGAATTACTTTTAATGTCTGGTTTATTTCTTTATCAATAATATGCAATTGTCTGTCTACAAATGTAATCATACTTTCCCTACACCAATTCTACAAGTTCCATAACCTAAATATAACCTTTCTGCTAGTACTTCTATTAGGGTCTATATCATATGAGCGAATCGCACGAATTGTGAACTCATAATATCAAACGTACTGGACTGAAAAGTGCTTTTTCTGAGATTGTGGTACAGTGAAAAATGGGATATTTGCCCTTTCCTCACTGTAGTGTGATCTCGGAGTTGGAATATATATGTAGCGGGGGATGGGGGTGGTGCAGCCCTCCACAAAAGGAAGTTCTAGGTCCAGTACGTTCAACATTATGAGTGTTCGCAGTTTGTGCGATTCGGTCATATGATATAGACCCTTTGTATTATTATGATAAAGAAATCTTGCTGATTTTAACTGGAACTGATATCTACCCTGTTCACTATTACCTCCAAATGTAAGTGCATTGCTTTAATCTAGCTGAATATACTGACCCCAAATCTTCTTCTTTTTAATTCTTCCAAAGGAAATCCAATTTTTAATATAAAACAAAACCAGTGTTGCTCCCTGAAAAGTCTCTACCTTTAGTATTGTCATTCCATTGCATGCATATATATATATATATATATATATATATATATATATATATATATATATATATATGTACACCATCACCCATCCCAAATGTCTACTGCTTGCCTTCACTTAGAAAGTCTCATCTGTCCTTTTCTATTATTATCTACAATATTCTATGTAGCCTAGCTCTTAAATCTCTCATTATGATTTTTTACCATTATGAAAAAGAGGGGTGGCACACTGGCATAGTGAGTAGCATTGGCAGCTCATGGTAAGAGGTTTTGTTCTTAGCTGTGGTGCCTTTGTGGTGAGTCTGCATGCATTCCATGTGTTGGAGTAGGTTTCCCTATGGATACTACGTTATCGTCCTGCATCCCAAAACCATTGGGATAAAGTCAGTGGATTACTGGCTCTACATTGTGTATACATGTGCATCTGGAATGTTTGTGACATGTAAGGGAGGGGTGGCACTTTATTTCCATTCCTTACTTCCTAGTAAGCTCTGTGAATGATGATGACTGTTCTTAGAGTTGTTACTGGAGCTAAATGTAACTCAAAAACAATGGATGGATGGGTAGATTAGAATGAGATATGTGTCAGTGCCTTCCAAGATCTTTAGTACTAATGCTCTATTTATTGAATAAGCAATTGAACTGTTTATACCAGTTGGTCCATATTTATTTGCTTCTTCTACATTTTTTCCAGTTCTATATGGTGGTCATCCTGGTCACTTATTTTGCTACCTTTTATCTCGTCGACTGTTTCCTTTAGTTCCATAAAATCGACTCTACATAACCTTTCAGTCGGGTCCACTATGACTAATCACATCTCACATTTCTGACTTGCCGTTATTCAAAGCCAAAACATCTAAAATGTTCGGATGTCATTCATCAAAACAATAACAATCTCAAGGCTGCAAAATAAAAAAAAGGTGCTCTGCATCCTCTGATCTCTGATGGGGGGGGGGGAGAAAACTCCCAAACCACTGAGCTATCTCTCTGTTAATAACACATAACACTTCCTTTTCAGTTATATCATAAATTTCAAAAGTAACCAGGAATTCTTAGTTCGCTAGAAATAAGTCTTCAGACCATTGCTTTTTTGCATATTTAACTCATATAATGTATCTCCTTTCTGCAGAATGAACTGTTCTGCCTTTTGCATATGTTTTTCTTATCTCAATAGTAATATCCTACAAAAAAACAGTCACATACTGTTTTTGACATAGAACTCTTTCTTTCATTTCACAGTCTTCAGTTATACTTGTGTGTTTCTTAGAAGCAGGTACATTTTATACACCTCAGGTGCTGTTTTAAGCTTGAGTAGTTTTTGTTTCATTTTTAAAGATGTTCTCATTTCTATTTTGTTCTAAGTGTGTAAACACTTAATATGGTAGAAGTCTAGATTTGCTTCTGTCTAGGAGAAAAGGAGTTAAAAGATGTAAGATTTTATCTTCTTGACTGCAAGCTATCAAATGTTTATGTTACAGATTAATTATATTTAACTAGTTTAATCTTATGACAGTTTGCAATTGGCTCAGTCTTTACTGTATAGTGTTACAATCAGATTAATTTTGCTGATACAGCTGTTTTTCAGATGGCTAATTGTAGGTAATGATTTATTTTATTTGTTTATTCTTTTATTTTACTTTTTTCATGTCTGTAAAACACAACAAAACATGCAATGTAACAAGTCTGAACAATAAGTAGTATGACTTTTATATAGTACCACAGTAAATGCTTTCATCTTTCTTGTCACAAACATTTCATCAGACTGTCTATCCTTATTCAGTAAGTACTGCAAGTCTCAACTTATGCTACAGCAGTAGCATTTTTGTATTATTATTATTATTATTATGTTTTATTAATGTCTGAATTTTGTTATTGCAGTATTTATTCTGAATAGTATTCACAAACATAATATACAATCCACATGGATGATGTACAGCTAAAAGTGTATGCCAATATGAAACACATTTCACAGATACCCATATAACATTTTATAGGGGTTAGTCTAGAGCAGACAAATATATTCACTTGAGCCTGTTACTCAACCAGCATGCTAGAACATGACTCGTAAAGCACAGAATGTATATATCAATATGATGGAGATTGTTTATTAGCATAACCACATTGAATAAAGGACTGTTGCAAAAATATGATTTGTATAGCATGCCCATTATCAAATATGACTTCAACAAATGAGGCACTAGCCACCTACAACTGGGCTGTGCATCAGTTCCACTGCAGCCACCTTGGGGAAATGGTGGTCCAAGCCACTGTGGCCAGTCTAGCTCCCCATGGCAGTGGACATGATGCTGCAGGAATGATACTTGAAATGTATGATATTAATATATATATATATATATATATATATATATATATATATATATATATATATATCAGTTGATCATGTTTGCAGAAACTCAAAATTCATATCAGCGAAATTATATGACCGAATTTCCAAAAATTCAGACATTAAAAAAAAAATAGATTTTTTTTTTTGCGCCCCTGCACCGCTATACCCCCTGTAAGTTATATATACCAACTCCAAGATTACATTACATTGACATTGAGAAAAATAGTAAAGTTCCTGATCCTCAGTGTACTGCAATCTCCATTCAAAAGCTTCAAGTTTTCAGAAATCCCTGGGGCTGCAAAAGTCAGTGTATTTCTTCATGCCAGGCCTATGCCCAGATAAATGGGGAGGGTGATGTCAGGAATGGCATCCAATGTAAAGCTTTTGCCAAATCTAATATGCAGACAACAATAATTATTTGTAAACCAGACCATCAAGGCCCGGGTTAACAACGACTGCCACCAGTACTGTTAGGGAACAGGGTGCTGGTGAAAATTGGGCTACTGTTGGCTGAAGGAGGAGAAGAATGGGAAAAGGCATGTCTGGAGGCAGGAGGAAAGGTGGAAGGTTAGGAGAGTGGAAGTGAGGGAAGGAACTTTGAATGTTGGCAGTTTGACAGGTAAAGGGACAGAGCTTGCTGATTTGATGGAAAGAAGGAAGGTTGATATATTGTGCGTACAAGAGATTAGATGGAAGGGGAGTAAGGCCAAGTGTATTGAAGGCAGGTTCAAATTGTTTTCCCATAGTAGGGATGGCAGGAGAGATGGGATAGGGTTATCCTAAAGGAACAGTATGTTGAGAGTGTTTTCTTTGCTCAAAGCTGTAGAGAGTTAGGTCTTCTTCTCTTGCTCTAGTGTTTTCCAAATACCTCCTGAGAGACTACAAAAGATGTGTTTATTTTCAACTGTTATCTGCACTTTCTGATTAACTTGAACAATATTTGCTGCATGTCTGTTTGTTTAAACTGCGCAGCTGTATTTTACTCCATTTTTTAGATTGTTTAACTAAAAAAATATTTTCTACATATTTGTTTGTTTGAACTGTGCATTTTTAGATCGTCTGCTAACTGAATTCCTCTTACAACTGTAATTATTGTTCATCTGCTTATTTTGCTCATTTTATTTGTTTCCTGCACTATACTACTCAGACAAGCTCCTCGTGGGTCTGCAGAGTGGTCCTAGCAGCAGGGAACTCAGAAAAGCGACTACTTTCTGGATTAAGTATCTTTGATTTTTTTCACTTGGATTAGCTTCTGTAGCTTACCCTGAACTAGCTTGAACTGTTTTTTAACTGTTTGCTGCATTATTTTAAAATCTGCACTTAAAGTTACATTTTAGTCGAATTTGATCGAAAGTTTGTTGTTTGTTTGTTTAATTTAACTGTGGAGGCTGCCCACTAAAGTGTGCTAGCCTGTGTAACTAATTTATCACTGTTTCTGCATTTTCTGTGTGTTTCTACCAAAACAAAAACAAAAAAATCCTTGTTTTCCCACCTTCCTCGACTAGTTTAGACCAGTTTGCAGGCATTGCTGTATTCTGGGTTGTGGTGTAGTTCCTGTGTTGTCCATTACCTTACTTGGATAGAAGGCAGTTTCTTTGCTCACCAGTGGAAGCGGGGAGCCTTGAGCAGCCTACCTGTCCCTGTAGGAAGTGACCTCAGCACAAGAAGCTGTAGTAATTGGTTGTTTTGGACCATTTCTAGCTCTTTTGTAGTTCACTGTTTAAAATCCGTGTTTGCATGGCTTTGTGTGGTTGTGCGTATAGTGCAGCGCCGGTTAAACTTTTTCTGGCTCCGCCAAGTCTGCTCTTCAAATTTTCCCTTAAGGAAGCTCTACTCTTAGTATAACCAGACTACTTACTATATTATAAGCCTAGCACTTGTGCTCAATACTTCTCTACTAAGTAAGCACTCTCGTACTAAGTAAAGCACTACATCTACCTACCACCCCTGTGAATATCCACTTCCCTTAAAGGTACAGCACTCCCTTATACTGTTCTAGCATGTCGAGTGGTAGATTACTGGTGTCCTCTCCATTCAGCTGGTCAATCTGGATATCTTGAGACAATGCTACAATTGTCTCATGTACACAGACAACCCTCTCCTCCTCCCAACAAACACAAATACATGTGAGAGATGCAACTATATAGCCAAACTGGAGGCTGAACTCTCTCAACTCAGAGCTGGCATGACCAGACAGGAGAAGATGGCAACCACACACACAACAATCCCAGTCCCACATAGACCTACCACAACTGCAAACCAAACACATAAAAACACAAAGACATACTCAGAGGCTCTAATAAAAAACTTACCAAAACAACAGAGGCTCCCAAAGCAGACACCCAAAAATCCACCATCTCAAAACAAAACACATGCAACACATACTTCAATAAATCAGTGTGTCAACCAATCACAGCCCTTAAGGCCAAACACCTTGCCTGATACACTAGTAATAGGTGACTCTATAGTCAGACACACTGATGTCCCGCTGACCAGGCTGAACAAGGAGAAGGTGACTGTGAGCTGTCTATCGGGGGCTAGGATCCGCCACATAACACACCCACTCAAGTCACTCCAAAGCAAGTACAAATATGACTCCATCATTGTCCATGCTGGTGTGAATGACCTGAGATGTACCTCCCTGGACTACATGAAAAGAGACATAGAGGAGCTCTCCGATTATGTAGCCCAGGCTGGTATGACCCTGACCCTGAGCAGCATCTTGCCCTCACCAAGAATGATACCACAATACAAAGACAAGATGATCAGCTTTAACAATTGGCTCAAGTACTGGTGTCATTCTAAGGGGATCCGATGTCTGTCTGCCTGGGATGACATGTTGGACAAGCCACGCTGCTTCGCAAGAGATGGCTTACATCTGTCACCACTGGGCTTCCGGATATTGGCTAAGGCTCTTGCCACCCCCATAGTGCCTTTTTTAGGCAAGGCTCAAAAGACAAACCCACCTCCTTAGAAAACAATAATGGAAAAAAACTAAGGGTAATGCTGTTCAATGCCAGAAGTCTAAATCTCAAGATGCAGGCACTTGATGCACTCCTCAGCATGGAGAACATCGATGTCTGTGCAGTAACTGAAACCTGGTTCAAGGCTCCGTGTTACAGACCACCCTCCCAATCTCAAGAACTCCACTCAGCCTTCCTGAAGACATTGGAGGATATGAATGTATCAGAAAAATACCATCATACTGGGAGACTTCAACTACCCAAACATAGATTGGGTACATTATTCTAGCCCTAATACCCTAGCCCAAAAGTTCCTGGAATTCATAAATTCAAATGCACTGAAACAATTAGTCACCTCTCCCACTAGGGAAGATAATATACTAGACCTGATCATCACAAACATGGGGACAAAATGCTCCACACTGGAAGTATACCCCTCACTAGTGAGATCTGACCACAAACTAATCACCCTGGATATACATATCCCACCTCCACCCACAGCACAAAAGACCACAGTGAAAAACTTCTCAAAAGCAGACTTCACTCTTCTTAAGACTGAGATGGTATCCTTTATGCCCACTGTGCCAGTGGATACCACATCCCACAATGCCAAATCCTTCACAAATGCTTTCTATGGACATCTCCAAGAATGCATGGATCATGCAATCCCAAACAAATCCAAGTCCCTCTCCACCAAAGGTAAGTGTCCTGTCTGGTGGACCTCAGCCATAAACAAATTGTATAACAAAAGAAGGAAGCTACTGCACGTCAGAGCAAAATCCCATGAAGGGAAGAAATCTCTGATCAACATTAGCAGAAAACTACGTTCTCTCATAGAAACATCCAAGGCCAACTTTGAGAGAAAAATCGCTAAGGATACTAAAGATAACCACAAAGCCTTCTTCAGCTATGTTAGAAACCTGGGCAGAAACCCTCAGATATGCTCAGAGTTGGTTCACAACAATAAAAAATACACTGAACCCACAGCTATTGCCAACATTCTGGCTGACAGGTTCAGTGCAAATTTCTCCCCTCCTTCACCCCCAAAAGAAGAAATACTAATCCCAGCTGAATGTAATCTCCCTGTCATCTCAGATGTCCAAGTGAGAACCACCCTAAACAAAGCAAAAAACACAGCATCAATGGGACCTGACAGTATCCCGGGTTGCGTGTTACATGAACTCCAAGAGGAGCTAAACCCACACATAAAAATGCTATTTAACCTTAGCCTTACTTCGGGATATGTACCTGAACACTGGCGTACAGCAACAGTGGTCCCACTCCACAAGGGGGGTGCCTCTATAGACCCTGGAAACTACTGCCCCATAAGCTTAACCAGCCTGGTCTGCAAAGCTATGGAAAGAATCATTATGGAACTCATAAACAGAGACATAGGGGACCTACAGACACTTGACCCCACCCAGTTCGGCTTTGTAAAGGGCAGATCTTGCCTTTTAAACCTGGTTGACTTTTTTGAAACAGTCACTAGAGCCATTGACGAGGGCAAAGCAGTCCATACAGCATACCTGGACTTGGCTAAGGCCTTCAACACAATACCCCACTCAGGCATCATAGATAAGCTCAACAGCTTAAATTTAAACCCTTATGTCACTAGATGGGTTGCAAACTGGCTAAAGGACAGAACCCATAAATTTAAAATCTCTGGAGCAATGTCAGACTCAAAGCCAGTCACAAGTGGTGTCCCACAGGGATCTGTCCTGGGACCCTTCTTGTTCGGCATTTATTTCTCAGATGTTAAAGCAAACACGGGAGGGTTGTGGCTGACAAAGTTTGCAGATGACTGCAAACTAGGCGCCATAGTCGATACACCAGCAGACACACACATCCTACAAAAAGGCCTCACAGAAACGGACAACTGGTGCTGGAGTCACAGCCTTAAACTAAATGCCAAAAAATGTATAGTCATCCCCTTTGGGAAAAACAAAGTACCAACAAATTATCACATAGACAGCAACCCACTGAGTACTGAAAAAGTAATCAGAGACCTAGGGACCCAAGTCGACATCGACCTCTCATTTGATACCCACGTTGCCAAAGTGGTTAGAAAAACATTCTACCTTGCACACCTCATCATGAAGGGATTCACATCCAGATCCAAGGATGTCATTGTACCCCTATATTCCTCCCTCATCAGACCCATGATTGAGTACAATGCCCCATTTGGTATGTACCTCACCTGGTATTTGCAACAGCTGGAGAGACCACAAAAGTACCTCACCAAGAGGATCAAGGGTCTCCAACATATGTCTTATTCTGCCAGACTAAAGAAACTTCAGCTCTATTAGTATCATACCGCCTGCTCAGAGGTGATCTCTGCCTGACGTACAAGGCCATGTCCAATCAGGATCTGATGGACATGCTCCACCTCAAAAAATCCAAGTCCATCAGGACCACGAGAGCTAAAGACTTAAACCTCAGCACAAGTATGAATAGGACATGCTGGAGGGATAGATTCATAACCCAGAGGCTTCCCATGCTTTGGAACAAGATCCCAGTTTGTATTAGGCAGAGCCCCTCACTGACTCTCTTCAAGAGAAATCTTGATGAGTGGATGGGAGATTGTAAGTTTACCCCAGGGGTCACATCTGTGTCACTGCTAGACAGGGGCACAGTAAACTAATTCTATTATATAAGGGGATCTTCATTGTGTCACTACTAGACACAGTATTCTAAATTTATTCTGTACATTTTTGTACCATTTCATGGGGTGGCAAATGCCACATCACTATGGTTAGTCTTACAAATGCCCCAGGGCAGATAGCCTAGTACTATACTATGAAACTATGAAACTATGAAAGACACTAGCATAGAATAGGTGCAGGTTTTTGCTGAATCTAGTACTGTTTGTGACCTTTGGAGCTTGTAAAACTGCTAATCTTTTGTCTAGAGAGGCCCCCCTGAGCCCTCGTGGGAGAAAGGTGCACTCTGGACTGATCAAGCTAGAGGTACTATTGCGGGGCTTTGTTTAGGGAGTTTTGACTGGATAATTTGAACTTTGGCTGTTTCCTGTTTTTTCTGTTTTTTAATAAACCTGTGTTTGAACCATTTTGTGCTTGTTTGCTCAAAGTTGCAGTGAATTAGGTCTTCTGCCCTTGCTCTACTGTTTTCCAAATACCTTCTGAGATACTACAAAAGATGTGTTTATTTTCAACTGTTTTCTGCACTTTCTGATTAACTTGAACAATATTTGCTGCATGTCTGTTTGTTTAAACTGTGCAGCAGTATTTTACTGCATTTTTTTAGATTGTCTGTTTATTTAGTTCCTCTTATAACTGTAATTACTGTTCATGTACTTGTTTGTTCATTTTACTTGTTTACTGCACTTGAAAAACACTAGCATAGATTAGGTTCAGGTTTTTGCTGAATCTAGTACTGTCTGTGACCTTTTGAGCTTGTAAAACAGTTGTCTGGAGAGGTCCCCCCCATGCCATTGTGGGAGGAAGGAACAGTTTGGACTGATCTAACTAGAGTTACTGTTGCAGGGCTCTATTTAGGGTGTTTTGATTGGACAATTTGAATTTTGGCTGTTTCCTGTTTTTCTGCTTTAAAAAGCTTGTATTTGAACAAGTTTGCGCTTGTTTGTACCTGTTTGCACATCATGCAGCATCATGCACTACTGTGCAGAGGGATCGCAGGTTACAGATGCCTGCTCTATAACCTGACAAATGTTAACTAAACCAGAGCTCTTCACATCTAAACCTACAATACCTGTCCCTACTGTCTTACCTCTTCAACTGTTATAGCCAGACCAAGATTATTACTAGGACCATGAACTGTCAGTTTCCTTCCTTTTCTCCTACCAGCCTGGTTGACATGGGCCTACTGAGGCAGTGTAGCAACTGCCTCATGTACACTGACACCCCCTACTTCTAAATCATTCCTGTACCATTTGTGAGAGATGCACCTACATTATGAATCCAGAACCACAGCTGTCTCACACACTAGATAGCAATACAGATCAGGTTGTCAGGTCACCTACCACAACTCTTACTCATGACATACAGCATACACACAGACCAACACATGCAAAGATACTCACAAAAAATCTATCTAAACACCAGAGACCTCCAAGAGATAGGCATTTGTTCAGGGTTTTCTTTTGTAGTCCAGTTTTAGTACAGTTTTAACACCTCTGCAGTAGTGTGGGGGCAGAGGACTGTCACTTCCCCTTGGACTACAAAAGAAAACCATGAACAAAGGCCTGTGATTAAGCTACTTTTCTGGCTGTAGCTGGATAACTTCTAAGTATAGCATAAAACAAGATCTGAGCCAAACATAAATGAGGGTGATTAGAGTCTGAAAAGAAGCAGCTGTTTTTCAGAAAGTAAAGAAAATAACAGTGACCCTCACAAACCCCATTATATGTCAATGGCATGGGAATTCACAGTTACTTCCTTATGTCCGGCAGGAGTCATACAAAGCACTATGAGAAAGAGAAAGGGTTGAGGGAGAACAAGATCACAGTGATACATCAAGCCCCATTGGTAGCCATGTTGTGGAAAACAGACTAAAATTACAAATAAAGCACAAGTGATTTTGAGGTGTTAAAACAGGCCAGGAAACAAGGATAGAGTGAAAAAAACAGATTTTTTAGTTCTAGGGTGGATTTTTTCCTTTAAGAGATGTCTTCATACAAGATGCAGCTTTGAAAGTTGTACTTTCATTTTAACTGCCTTTCTGTTGTGTGATACTGCAAAGGATCTTTCCATCACTATATTCTTTTGGAGGATGAGGTACTTCAACATGGACACTGTTAGTTTTTTTCCTGTAACCCATGAATTTTTAGATTGAGGAGGATTTTCACAGAGGTTTTTTATCTTGCTTCCCCAACCACAGGAAGGGGATTTACCTCCAGTATTTGGTTTGAGAGGCACTTTTTTTGTTAAAGCTCTATCAAATAAATTTGTGTCTAAGTACATCTGGCACTGATATACAATGACCAGCTGCCATGGTATGGTCATACTATTTTGTATTATTTATATGTATTACTCTTTTAGATTACAGCATGTACATGTGGTTCTTTTGGCCTAGTTATGATATTAGTTGTGTTTCTATTTATTTTATTATTCTGTTTTATTAGTGTATTCATAGGTAAACATTGCCTGGCACTAGCAATGTGGACCCCCCACCATCTAATGATGGAGGAAGGTTAGACTCTGATGATGATGATGGTGATGATGAACAGGCACAGTCTGGGCTTGTATGGGGTGTGCCTGACATGAAAACTGTGGTTCACAAGACTCATCCCTACTGGTATGGATAGAATCATCATGCCAATGCATACCCATGACACAGACCCATCTGAGAGGACACAAATTGATGGGGACACAGTTGATCAGGGTAGTGTGTTTACCACAGTTGCAAATATAGTGGAATCTTCTCCTAGTCTTCATGAAGGTATAGTGCCACATAGAGTTATTGGTAGAATTCCTCAGAGAAGGTATGCTTACCAGCCTCCACTGAGGTTGGAGTGTCAGCAGGTGCCACCCATAGTATTTGTAGGACCATTGTGGAAGCACAGGCAAGTTCCCATGGCCTCAAAAGAGAAAGTCGAACTACTGCATGTCAAAAATTTTGTTTACAAGAATTAATGAACCACATGTGCAGCTCCTTGGGCAGGAGGATGACACACTGGACCATGCAGTGTCTCTTCTGGATCATCTGCTGGGGACAGGCAGCATTTGTGAGGCCAGTCTGATGGTACATCATCAAATGTCAGCCGATGTGTCAATAATTGTTCCAGATCCTGCAGCTGCAGTTGCATTTCTTCCATTGCTATCACAGTGTTGGATGTGTCCACACCCAGATGTGGTCATCCATGTGTTTGTGGTCATGGACATAGTCATGATGACAGCTCATCCAGCACACATTGTTCATGTTCAGGTAGCACTCTCACTTCAATACAGGGTCATAGAACTAGCAGTGCAACTCTTGGCAGAGGTAGGTCACATGGTTAGGGGCATCCATGATGACCTTGATGGTCTACCATGTGCAGTTTACACCTGTCCAGGTTGCCAGAGTGCAGCACTGTCACAAATGCTGTGGCTGTGTCTCTACAGACCCACACATAGTATACTCACATTGACTATTTCACTTCACATACATACGAGCACACACACACACACACACACACACACACACACACACACACACACACACACACACACACACACACACACGCACTCACACACACACACACACACACACACACACACACACACACACACACACACACACACTTCAGAATAGACTTTACTGCACCTGGAAGTCCTGGTCATGAGTATGAATAATTGCTATGATCTCATATCTCACACTCACACACAGTTTTTCTGTGTCGGATGTGCCCTCCTGTGCCCCCCACACTGTACAAATGATGATGGCTGCACCCTGCCTTTGGCACAATCTGTGATTTAGGGTTGCATATGTCTGATGAACAGAGTGGCCAGATAATGCTTATTTAGTCATATGTCATGTTTTTTATTTGGATACATACAAATTTTCACTGTTTAGCTTGATTAACTTCTGTAGTAGTCGTATTTCTACTTGTAGCAGTTATGTAGAATAGATTGCTCACCCCCTTGTATGGATGATACTGAGATTGCCCTGACACCTGGTGGGGTGTCTGACTTGTGCTGCAGATATCTGATACATATAATGAGCAGGCACTGTATGGTTTAGGAAAATGTTTCTTTGTACTGAATACTGTCATTTGTGCCTTCATGAATTTACTTATGTTCTCTGTTTATATTGCTGTCTAGATATATTGATGCTTTACATGCACATATGATGCTGACATTGCCCTACGCCCTGTGGGGTTGTTTGACAGGGGCTGATTATGCCTAATGCACAGGGTGGCAATGAAATGCATAGGAAAGTAATAACTGCATTGTGTTTTGTTTAAATGCATCACTGGGTTCTCTGTTTGCATGATTTATCAATCATTGTTAGGATATTCCTGTATAGATATCATTCATTTTTACTTACTGCTTACATCTGTTTATGTACTGAAGTACCACTTCATTACAGGTTCCTCACTCATCTTCACTACTGCTACTGCAAACTTCCTAGAATGGGGTAGTCTATGTCTGATGCTCACAATAGCCAGCCATTGAATAGGTAATGCACACAGTCAGCATTTTGGCAGACATGGGGGAATCATAACGCAGAGCACCCCCAGACATATCCAAACAACAGAATCATGGTTTGAGCATCCAAGATACATGATCTATGCTCTTTCTATTCTGTGCATACGTGTCAGCTGTCCAGATTTTCACAGAATGTCCAGATTTTTGCCTCATATTATTGGTCTGTTTCTCTAAAAATTGTGTTTTTTTCCTGGCAAATCATTGTGGACTGAAGTCAGAAACTAATTACAGAAATTTGAGTTTTAGACTTCATATCATTTACAAAATTAATGCTAATGCAAAACCTATTATTCTATCAACTTTCTAAGTTTGTAAGAACAATATTTTAAAAATTGTTCATATTTGTGGGTCTTTGTCCCCCAATTGTTTATGGTTTTGCCCAGATTAATTGCTCTACGTGGTTGAGAGGTATGAGCATGTGCATGTGCAGTGTTATAACTTTGCTCTATGGGATTGTGTGGAGTTCTTACAGTTATCTACTCATACTAAATACAACAAAACAAAACAAATGACCATTGAAAAAATACTTTAATGATCTTATCGCTTCAGTTATCAACCCTTCAAGAGATAAAAAAAAATCACACTAACACAGATTATATAAAGCCTCTATTAAGCAAAACAACTAAACCATTAATTAATATATCAATAGAAAGCTGTGCTTGATTCAAAGCAACACCTTCCAATTACACTCACGATTCAAGCCTGTAGGTGACAAAGTGCTGAACTTTAAAATATATATTGTTTGTTTATAGTGCAGTTTCCTTTTCAATTCAACAGCATTACAACCTACCACTTTTTCCAAAATAGCATTTTTTAAACAACTAAAATCCACCCCCCATGCTGAAGTGAATAATGAACTGCTACAGGATTTTCAACTCTCTTACATTTAATGCCTCTAAGATGCTCCTGTAGTCGAACCCCAAAAGAACGCTTAGTTTCACCAATATAAAAGAGACCAAAGGAGCACCTGAGCACATAAATAACACCTACAGTACTTCAATTAAAAATTTGCCTAGGTACATACTTAGCATAATTAATTTGACTAAAAAAGGGGCACTATACTCACAAACAAACAATTCTAGTCAAAACCTGCTCCCTTCAGTAGATGTCCTTGTGAGAAACTGCCTCATGCTAACTTTAGGTACAGTCACAGGTGAGCCATATTTTGGAGACCTGGAAACTGCCTGGTTGGTCTGAACACACATTATAGATTACAGACCACCTGACAGTTGATGGACTGATACCCTTTTCCGTTCATGTAACTCCTTCCCAGTTCACTGTGTGGGGCTTTTATTTCAATATGGGTGCAATTTATGCCCCCCAGGAAATGAGCGATGTTATAATAATTTTGCATGGTGGTGGCTCTCTCCTGTGGAGTATATAGAAACCAGATATCTCCCACATATTGAACCATTACATTGTGAAACTGGTGGAGAGTTCTTGAGGCAGAAGACTGTGGAACCGCTTTTCCATGTTGGTTGCTGAAATGTCCCTGGAGCTAAAATATTTAAAGTTAGACATTTCTTAGTATCCACTTTGATAGGTTTTCTATGATTCCTACAGAGCCTCAGATGGGGACGGCAAATGTCTACAGTTTCCATTATTGTATATCTGTCCACCCTGTAACACTTTAGTATTTCAATTTCATGCAGCCCATGGTAGGTCAAACATGGTCTAAAAACCCTATGCTTCCTTGTATGTCTGACAGCAGCAGTACTACCCCCTTGTATGAGAGCCTGTTGCAGATACAGGTTTAAAATGGCTGTGGCAACACTTAATATAAAATTTTCCTGTGGTTCTATTCCAGCATATGTTAGAATTCAGAACTAAAGCAAGTGTGACGTGTTTGTGCTTGTTTTATATGCTCCACCATGACTTTTGCTGCATTATAATACATCACATAGACTAGATTCAGACTTGCTGAATCTAGTTCTGTTTGTATAACTTGAGCACTAAACCAGGTTATCTTTTGTTGGAGAGGGTTCCCCTGCACTCTAGTGGCAGAAGTGTGCATTTAGAACTCATCTGATTGAAGTTTTCTGGAAGAGGGCTCAGTTTTTGAGCTTTTTATTGGTTAATTTGTTTAAATCAGTTTGCTCTCATTTGCATGTGTTTGTATTTGCACATTGTGCACTGCTGACGAACAATGGGCGCTGTTGGTGGTTATAGACACAAACACTTTTGCCTGCAAATTTTCCCCTAGTACTCTCTTGGTGCTCCATCAGTGAGTTCTCATGATTGTCCCTCACTGACAAGTGATAAATTCAGCAAAGCTCATGAGGTGCCAACACAGATCCTACCCACTAGCCCTTTGTATTTTTTGTCCACTTCTCCTGTCCTCTACTTTATCTGGTCCTTACTGTCCTCTCCCTGTATTCTGACCACATCTACTTACCTAGCATTATGGATGAACAATTTCCCACAGTTTCTCCAGCCAGCCTGGTCAACATGGGCATCTTGTGGCAGTGTAGCAATTGCCCCATGACACTGATAACCCACTTCTTCTAGTCCACAAAAAATCATTATGTGAGAGATGCATCTATATCAAGGACCTAGAATCCAGACTCTCTTGCTCATAAGTCAGTTCATCTGATACTAAGCAGGTTGTCAGCATGCACACTTTACCCCCTGCAACTACCAAACCAACAACACATAAACTTTCATATGTGGAGGTCCTTATCAGAAGCTTACCTAAACTTCAGAGACCACCCACACACAAACACAAGTGCGATTCACATACTCCTCTGCAGAACACAGTACACATAATATATCACACACCTGTGTCTCATCAGTCAAGCCCTTAAGACATAACACAAAAAGAAACATCTTAATCAGAGGCATCTCAGTTGGGAGACACACAAATGTCCCTCTCACCAGGTTTGATAAGGAAAAGGTCACAGTGAGCTGTCTGTCAGGTGCCAGGATCTCTCAACAACAGGCACTGTCATTGTCCATGTTGGTGTGAATGACTTCAGGTGTACCATATGAACAAAGAGATGACTGAGCTGTCAGATTATGTGTCTCAGGCTGGTATGCCCCTAGCATTAAGCAGCATTTTACCTTCACCTAGGGTGATACCTCAATACAATACAAACAAAAAATGATTGACTTCAACAATTGGCTTAGTTTCTGGTGTCATTCAAAGGGGATCCATATCTGTCAGCTTGGGATGACATGGTCAACAGACCTCAATGCTTTTCCAGGGGATGGTCTTCATGTGTCACTCCTGGGACTTCAGTTACTGTTAAGGCTCTTGCCACCCTCATATTGCCTTTTTTAGGCAATGTCAGAAGAACAAAATTCCCGACTTAAAAAATACCCTCTAAAAACAACCTCGGGGCTATGCTGCTAAATGCTAGGTGTCTAAACCAGAAATTGCACTCATTGGAAGCAGTCCTCACCTTGGAAGATTCTGACATTTGTGTAGCTATTGAGACCTAGTTTGAGGCGGCAGAAAGCACCATAGCTATACCAGGTTACATTTCCTTCCACATGTTCAGACCACGAACTGAAGGCATGAAAACTAAAGGAGGTGGTATATCAATATTTATTAAAGATAAATACACCTCTAGATTGGTTAAACAGCATAGTTCCTTTGAATTACTTCAGGTGCAATTGACTATAAGTAATACCCTTCTTCAGGTCATTGCCAGCTATAGGACCCCCTCCATGAATCAGGACATCCACTCAGCCTACTTGGATCTACTTAAATCAATCAAGATACAACCAAATACCCTGGTTTTGGGTGACTTTAATTACCCATCCATTGCCTGGATAAATTATATGCACTCAAACTCACTTTCCCAAAGGTTCCTGGACTTTGTTAACTCCAGTGCCTTGGATCAGCTGGATGGCACACCCTCAGGAAGCTCAAACATCCTGGATCTGATGCTAACCAACATAGGGGAGTGCTGCATGACCCCTAGTGTGTGTGGTCATCCCTGGTGAGATCTGACCATAAATCAGTCACACTAGAAGTAACTATAACTCAAGACCCCACCTCCCCCCCAGCAACAACTAGACTAAAAAACGTCTCCATGGCCACTTACAACCTCTTAAGTGACGGCATCAGTAGCTTCACAGCTCCTACCCAAACTGATGGAACAGACACCTATGCTTTTTATGAGCACCTGTACAATTGTATTGACTCTGCTGTACCTGATAGAACCAAAGCAAGATCTTCAAGGAAAGGCAAACCTGCCTGATGGACAACTGCCATTAATGGCTGTACAATAAGGGAAAGAAATTGCTGTCTAAGAGTAGGACGGGATGGTCTCAAAACTGGAAATAGTCCCTCTGCAACTTAAAAAAGCAAATAAGACTCCTAGTGAAGTCATCCAAAGCTAACTACAAATCCATATTAGCTTCCCTAATTAAGAATACCCACAAGATGTTCTTTAGTTACATATATAACCTCAAAGGTAAGGCCCAGATTTCTGCTGAACTTGTAGTTAATGGTACTACATATACAGAACCTGTGGATATAGCAAAACTGCTGGTGAACAGGTTCAGTGAACACTTCACTCCCCTGTCTCCGCTACATGTACCCCTAAGCATCCCTAACACCTGTCCCCACCTTGTACTCTGAGGAGCAGGTCTTAAATGCCCTCTCCAAGACCAAAAATGCAGCCTCTATGGGACCAGACATGCATGGGTTAAAACTGGAATTAGCTTCAATACTGGGAATGCTTTTCAATAGCAGCCTAAACACTGGCTTCATCTTAGCAGAATGGAAATCAGCTATCGTCAACCCTTTGCACAAATGTGGTGCATCCACAGACCCTGGGAGCTAAAAACCAATCAGCCTGGCCAGCCTTATCTGCAAGGCCATGGAATGAATTATCATAGACCTTATTAACAAAGACAGAGGAACTCTCCAAACACTTGATTCCACCCAGTCTGGCTTTGTCAAGGGAAGAGCATGCATTTTAAACTTGATGTACTTCTTTGAGGCAGTCACCAAAGGCTTAGACAAGAGCAAATCTCTGCATACAGCATGCCTAAACTTAGCTAAGGTCTTTGATACAACCCCCCACTCAGGCATCATTGATAAACTCACCCAGCTGTGTATCAACCCATATATTGTCAGTTGATTGGAAACTGGCTCATTGATAGAACTCATATGGTCAAAATAGGGGACTCCACCTCCTCAAGCAGACCCATAACCAGTGGTGTTCCACAGGGATCAGTTATGGGACCCCTACTGTTCAGAATCTACATCTCCAAAGTAAAGGTTAAAACTAAAGGACTGTGCCTGACAAAGTTTGCTGAAGACTGTAAACTGGGAGTGATCACTGAAACACCTGGCAATGTCAACATCCTGCAAAAAGTTCTTACATAGACTAACGACTGGTACCAAAGTCATGGTCTTAAACCTAATGCAAAAAAATGCATTATCATCCCCTTCAGCAAGGGTGATGTTCCTACAAACTAGCATGTCAGTAGCAATACCTTAAGCACACAGTCAGTGGTGAGAGATCTAGGCACATAGGTTGACAGCAACCTTAACTTTAATCCCACTATCTCCAGAGTGGTAAGAGAGCATTCTATATTGCTCATCTCATAAGTAAGGACATTGCCTCCAGAAAAAAGAGGTTATAACCCCTCCTGTACTCTTCCCTCATTAGGCCAATAATAGAGTACAATGCTGCCTTTGGTATGTTCCTTTCCAAACACATATAGCAATTGCAGAGATGACAATGGTTCCTTACAATGAAAATTCAGCGACTTCAAGATCTATCTTATGCAGACAGACTGAAATCATTGTCACTTTGTACTGTGTCATACAGGCTGCTCAGAGGTTACCTGTGCCTTGCATATAAAGCAATCTCTGACCTGGCTTTAATGGAAATGCTGCACATTCGCAAGTCAAATGGTGCACATTTCACTTACTCAAAATACCTTAACCTGGCATGTAACTTCAACAGAACTTGATGGAGAGACAGATTTGTCACACAGAGGTTACCCAGCCTTTGGAGCAAGCGTCCTACTCATGTTAAACAAAGCCCCTCATTGGCCCTATTTAAGTATAAATTTGATGATTGGATGGGTAGCCAGAAATTCACCCTGGGGGCTCCACGTGTCCCTCTTGGACAGGGGCAATAAGTTCTGATTTCAGTGTCTACTTGAACCAGACACCCTTGGGAACATGGGTTGAACTTGGCTAGGCTTGTAAGGACCCTGTAGCCGTTAGCCTAGTAACCTCCTATGGTCATGGCTGACTGTACAGTTATTAGCATATTATGCTGCTAACCCTTGTTTTGCAGTGGGTTGAGATGTGTACTGCTATTTCCTAAATCACGAACTGCTTGTCTGTCATTGACCATCACCCACATAAGTTTAAAGCGACAAGTAGGTATTAATGAATCTGGGCCGCAATCTTACTTTCATTACTGACTTACTAGTGAAACTTCTACTGAGACAAACGTCTTTCATTAAATGCAAGTTGATGAAAGTTCAGAACTGGTTAAAGGCAGTGAACCATTGCAAAGGATGTTTTACAAGCACACAAATATTTACTCACTCATCTGGCTACTTCACACCTGATCCTATAATTAATTACTTTTCAGTAGGTGAATGAAAAAAAAAAAAAAAGAAAATGGACACCAAGCAAGCGATGATCTGAATTACTCGTCTTAAAATGTCACTTCAGAAATGTAATAAGTTCTGTCTATTTGTATAGTGGGAACATCTGGATCATTCAGTTATGGCATGTCCAACTGTGTGGAGGAGATGGAAGTTGATTCAAATTGTTAATAATTATTTTGTTATACCAGTAAAATGTAATTAATAACATTTTATATTTTAAGTGCCGTTATCAGAATTTATAAAGTAGCTTTTGAAGAACAATGTTATTTTGGGTAGTGCTGACATGTTTCCTGAAGACACAGCCTAACAGCCTGAAGCATTTTGTTAATACATACATACATACATACATACATACATACATACATACACACTTATATTTGAAGCATGAGCAATAATGCCCTTCTAGCCTGCCTATGTACCCAAACAGTTGTTCCTATAAGTGTCCAGGCTGTTCTTAAACATATCTGAACTAGGACTTGCTTTAATGTAATTTGGTAGTCTGTTCCATGCATCAGCTGCTCTCTCAGCGAATCAATCAGTACACTTCTCATTCCTACAGAATCTTCTTTATAGTTTGTCTGATGATTCTCTACTACTTTTTGATAACCTCAAACATTCCCAGAGGTAGTGGTCTCTAAATGCCCTATATAACTGAATTATGTCTCCTCTTAGATATCTGTAAGAGACACTGTACAAATTCAGATATTTTAGTATTTCATAATAACTTAAATTTTCACATCTGTGGATGCCCTTGGTATATCTCCACTGTACTGTTTCCAGTTTACTCATGCTTGTTTTCTTTTAGTTTCCATATTGTTTTTCCATGCTCAAGTTTGGGTCTAATATAACTAAAAACAATGACTTCATCATGTCTGATTTCCTAGACTTATGAATCTTTTTATACAACATATAGTTCTATAACTATCATTGACCAATTGATTGATATGATTAGAAAAACTCAAAGCTGGATCTACCCATATACCCAGGTCCTTAAATGAAGACACAATTTCAATCTCAGTGTGCTGTATTAAGTATTCAACTGTCAATTTCCATATCCTAAATCTCATAGGCTTAGTTTTTAATATATTTATTAGCATATTATTCTTCAGTGCCCAAACGATCAATTTAGTCAAGTTCTTATACAGACATGCCCTATCTGTAACACATGAAATCAGTTTACTTAGTTTCAACTCATCTACATACAGACTGTAGAACAGCTAAAATGAAAAAAAAGATAGATCTGAAAGATACAATCTAAACAAGTAAGGCCCTAGGACAGAGCCCTGTGGGACACCCTGACTGTAACCAAGGATTTCACCTGTCCAGTTGCTATATGATACTTGCCATGTCCTATTTGTAAGCCATGCAGCTATCCATCTTATCAAGGGTACATCAATATATATTATTAAGTAATATTAAATTATTAGTTGAGCCACATGTGCAAAGTGTATTTAATAAATGTTATTGGATCTTAAAAGATTACTGTATGAGTAGTGAAAACAATTGTTTCTCTATCCCATTGATAATATTTTAACATCATTTAGGAGATATTTAAATAATAATTATAAAATAAAAAAACATCCCTGGGATTCAATAAACTCTGTGTAGGCTCCACACAAAGCATGAATGAGTGGTGGTACATGGTGAGTGGTAACACACAATTCATATTAATTAAACGTGGCCTGTCTAAGCCAGGTCTTGTGGCTGGCAACAGTGTTGGTGGAAACCATGTAACTGAATTGAGATATCAATTCTGTGTACAGCAGAGCAACTACGGTCTGCACATTTGTGGGGAATGCCACAATGATCACCAGGACTTCACAGATAGTTGCCAGTGTGTTAGTGTACATCTGCACAGAGACAAACATAATGAGGGGATAAATAAGCAGAAACAGGGACATATTTGAAATAGATGTTGCATAGAAATGTGTTAGAATGAAACTCTGTCTTAACCTCTTTGAGCAAGAAATCTTGACAAAGCCATAAATAATGGGGGACAAAGGCCCAAAACTAGGGACATATTTTTAATATTGGTCTTCCAAACTTAGAAAGTTGAAGGAATAATAGGTTGTACAGTACCATGAACTCTCTGCAGAGCAAGAAGTTTGGAACTCAAATGTCTGTCATCATTTTCTGACTTCAATCTGCAATGACATGCCAATGATTAGCCAGAGAACCTATATGTTATGAGGAAAGGATCAAAAATATGAGATAAAAAGTGATCATTCTGCATAAATCAGGAGAGTTGAGAGGTATGACTTCAAAAATATGTAACATTGACTTACATCAGTCAAGAGATTATCCCAGTGATATGGCAGAAAACCCAAATTTGATAAGGAAAACATCTAGACATCCTGGGAATATCTGGACACTTCAGAGGTATGAATGTGAAGTATATGGTCCAAACATAGTACAGGACAATGTTCCTACAGTGCAAAGTATTGTGGTATCTCATTCCTGGCATTGTGTACTGAAGCTATGTAAATGATCTGTAACAGACATGGACTGCCATACCTGAACTAGCAGAAGTGTGTGTATTGAATAGGGACACACAGATGAATTGTAGGAATGAATACAAGTAAAGAGGACAGGTCAGGTGAACAAGAACCACTCTGGCAAAGGGAGGATCCACAAACGACCTCCAATCAATAGCGTAAAAAGAATTTCTTTAATAAATTCCACTTCAAACGATAAAAACAGCAGAGTTCTCATCCAAAAGAAACAACACAGTAAAGTTAAGCGCTTTCACCTAGTTCAAATAATAGGCTTCTTCAGAACTCTAACCAAAGTAATTTGCCCCATTAAATAGTTTAAAAAATATCATGTGACAAACCCATCAAATGCAATTCAATTATTTAAAGAAACAATACATTCATTTATACAGTGAGACCTGGTCCACTAAGTTAAAATCTGTTGGACAAAAAAACGTCAAAATACAAATAGATGCAAGGTGTAAATCCAATATATAATTCATACAATAAAAACAAAACACTTTAATAATAATTAACAATTAATGATTAAAATACACATTCCCAATCATAATCTGGCAGCTCTTAGTTTTAAAACACTGCCTATATTAATGTTGTCATTTAGTCCCGGGGCTCTTCCAGCATCTAATTTAAGTTGCCAAAGCAACTCCCTATATTCCAATTTGGATTCCCAACTACCACCCCGGGGATCCCTACAAACCTCCTCAAGTATGAAAAACTTTATATCCATATTGTTACAATACTGGGAATGTTTATAAAAAGCATTGGTTTCTTTCCCTTTACTCACTTCATATAAATGTTCATAAACTCTCCTGTTTAAAAACCTTTCTGTTTTCCCTACATAAAAGCTAGAGCATTGTATACACATGCCCAAGTAAACTACCCCTTTAGACTTACAGTTAAAATATTGATGGGATTGAATGTTAAATTTCCTGGACAGAATATACAGGGAACCCTGATTAAACATATAGGGGCTTTGATGACATGCCCGACACTTGTAAGTACCTTTCTTCTTCCTGGTCTGCCCTGTCAATTTAGCTACTCCCCTCTCCATATAATCCTTAAGATTCATATCTCTTCTTCTAATGAAATGGGGTTGAATAGGAAAAAATCAGAAATGTCATCATTCACCTTTAAGACAGGCCAGTATTTAACAATGATCCTCTCTACTTCGGATGAAGTTCCTGAAAAAGTATGCACAAAGGAACATTCCTTAAGATCACTTTTTAAAGAGTCTTGGTCTAAATCACCATTACCAGTCCCTAGTAAAGGAAAATGTTTTTTATTCCTGTTCTCCATAACTTCCTTAAATATATTTTCAATCAATTCCTCAGGATAGCCTCTCTCCAAGAAGAGAGTCTTAATAAAATCCACCTCTTTCAAGAATTTGTCCCTAGTACTAGTAATTCTAAAGGCCCTAATTAACTGGCCTTTCGCTATTCCCCTTTTTTGATAAAAGGGATGTCCACTGTCAAAATACAAGTAACTGTTTGAAAATGTCTTCTTTCTAAAAATTTTTGACTGCAAACAATTATTCTCGTAATCCTTGTACAGTGTGACATCTAGATAATCTAAACTTTCTTCCCTCGTAACCATAGTAAATTTCAGAAATTCGGTGGATTCATTAATGTAATCAAAAAAATTTTCTAATTCTTCCTTTGACCCCCTCCACAACAAGCAAATATCATCTAAAAATCTGATATATTTAATTATGTGGTGGGTCCAATCTGTTTGAAATATAAATTTCTTTTCCCAATAATATAAAACACAATTAGCGTATAATGGGGCACAACATGCCCCCATAGCAACCCCCTTCTTCTGATGATAATATTATCCATTGAAATATAAAAAGTTATTTTTAAGAACAGTTTCGGTAAATTCAATTACTAAATTAATAGTATTATTGTCCAAACCAGATTCCAAAGAGAGTTTCCGAAAACCATTCTAACTCTATCTGATGGGGAATACTCAGAAACAATTCAATAACATCAATTGTCACCATAAGCAACTCCTGGCTAAAAAGTTCTTTCCTTATTCCCTTTAAAAACTCCCATGAGTTTTTACAAATGTGCTTAATTGAAGCTATAAACTTCTTAATCTTAGAATCAACATAAATTGCTAAGGGTTCAGTTATACCCCCTGCACCTGCCACTATTGGTCTAAATTTGATATTTTCAATCCCTTTATGCAGAAAGGAAGCACTCAACGCAGGATTTTCAGTATCGGGGGGAGGGGAGGGAGATTCAGAGGGAGGGGTTGGAATTATGGTCGGAATTAGATGACTTAATTGATCCAACCTCAGAGGAATATGTTTTCAGTGAAGTTAGGAATAAATTTCAAACCCAGAACAGAGTTTGCAAAAGAGGGAATTTTATTATATTTAACTTCACGGACAATGACATATCTGATGAACATTTTAATCTATTTACCAAAGGGTTTCAATTTGTTCCCTCATGTCCAGGGATACTGCAAATACAATTATTGATTTGAAACTTTTTATTATACAGTTGAATTTTAATATATTGTTTAGGGGTCAGGAACAACAACAAAAATACGATTTTTCGAGGGCGAGTACTTTCAACCCACGTACCCACCCATTTATGAAAATATTTGAGGAATTGGTAGAGAAGGAAATTAGACATTTTAACTATAAGGAAGTTAGGAGTGACAATTTTTTTGAAACTGATAAAAAAGTTTTATTATCCTTAAAAGAACAAAAATGTAGGGTAATGATACCAGATAAGGGGGTTGTGTGGTTTTAATGTATAATTTTGACTATGATACGTATATGCAGAACATTTTGCAGGACACGGACAATTATGAGTTAGTCTCTCGAAATGAGATTGATATAGCTTATGCTAAAATAAAATTTTACTTATTTGATCATTTAATGCAAGGGAGTATAAACGAAAAGCTTTATAATTTTTTATATGTTGAAAAACCGAAAATCCCTATGATTTTTGGCATCCCTAAGATGCATAAAGGGATTGAAAATATCAAATTTAGACCCATAGTGGCAGGTGCAGGGGGTATAACTGAACCCTTAGCAATTTACGTTGATTCTAAGGTTAAGAAGTTTATAGCTTCGATAAAGCACATTTGTAAAGACTCATGGGAGTTTTTAAAGGGAATAAGGAAAGAACTTTTTAGCCAGGAGTTGTTTATGGTGACAATTTATGTTAGTAAATTGTTTCCGAGTATTCCCCATCAGGTAGGGTTTGAATGGTTTTCGGAAATTCTCTCTTCGGAATCTGGTTTGGACAACAATACTATTAACTTAGTAACTGAATTTACCGAAACTGTTCTTAAAAACAACTTTTTATATTTCTATGGAGAATATTATAATCAGAAGAAGGGGGTTGCTATGGGGCATGTTGTGCCCCATTATACGCTAATTGTGTTTTATATTATTAGGAAAAGAAATTTATATTTCAAACAGATTGGACCCACCACATAATTAAATATATCAGATTTTTAGATGATATTTGCTTGTTGTGGAGAGGGTCAAAGGAAGAATTAGAAACATTTTTTAATTACATTAATGAATCCACCGAATTTCTGAAATTTATTATGGCTACGAGGGAAGAAAGTTTAGATTATCTAGATGTCACACTGTATAAGGATTACGAGAATAATTGTTTCCAGTCAAAAAGTTTTAGAAAGAAGACATTTTCAAACAGTTACTTGCATTTTGACAGTGGACATCCCTTTTATCAAAAAAGGGGAATAGTGAAAGGCCAGTTAATTAGGGCCTCTAGAATGACTAGTACTAGGGACAAATTCTTGAAAGAGGTGGATTTTATTAAGACTCTCTTCTTGGAGAGAGGCTATCCTGAGGAATTGATTGAAAATATATTTAAGGAAGTTATGGAGAACAGGAATTATTTTTTTTTTCGTTTACTAGGGACTGGTAATGGTGATTTGGACCAAGACTCTTTAAAAAGTGATCTTAAGGAATGTTCCTTTGTGCATACTTTTTCAGGAACTTCATCCGAAGTAGAGAGGATCATTGTTAAATACTGGCCTGTCTTAAAGGTGAATGATGAAATTTCTGATTTTTTTCCTATTCAACCCCATTTCATTAGAAGAAGAGATATGAATCTTAAGGATTATATGGAGAGGGGAGTAGCTAAATTGACAGGGCAGACCAGGAAGAACAAAGGTACTTACAAGTGTGGGGCATGTCATCAATGCCCCTATATGTTTAATCAGGGTTCCCTGCATATTCCGTCCAGGAAATTTAACATTCAATCCCATCAATATTTTAACTGTAAGTCTAAAGGGGTAGTTTACTTGGGCATGTGTATACAATGCTCTAGTTTTTATGTAGGAAAAACAGAAAGGTTTTTAAACAGGAGAGTTTACGAACATTTATATAAAGTAAGTAAAGGGAAATAAACCAATGCTTTTTATAAACATTCCCAGTATTGTAACAATATGGATATAAAGTTTTTCGTATTTGAGCAGGTTTGTAGGGATCCCCGGGGCAGTAGTTGGGAATCCAACTTGGAATTTAGGGAGTTGCTTTGGCAACTTAAATTAGATGCTGGAAGAGCCCCGGGACTAAATGACAACATTAATATAGGCAGTGTTTTAAAACTAAGAGCTGCCAGATTATGATTGGGAATGTGTATTTTAATCATTAATCGTTAATTATTATTAAAGTGTTTTGTTTTTATTGTATGAATTATATATTGGATTTACACCTTGCATCTATTTGCATTTTGACGTTTTTTGTCCAACAGATTTTAACTTAGTGGACCAGGTCTCACTGTATAAATGAATGTATTGTTTCTTTAAATAATTGAATTGCATTTGATGGGTTTGTCACATGATATTTTTTAAACTATTTAATGGGGCAAATTACTTTGGTCAGAGTTCTGAAGAAGCCTGGTATTTGAACTAGGTGAAAGCACTTAACTTTACTGTGTAGTTTCTTTTGGATGAGAACTCTGCTGTTTTTATTGTTTGAAGTGGAATTTATTAAAAAAATTCTTTTTACGCTATTGATTGGAGGTCGTTTGTGAATTCTTCCTTTGCCAGAGTGGTTCTTGTCTGCAGTTTTTTTCCAATTTGTTGTCTACAGGTCAGGTGAATCTATACAGCAGAGGAGGGCATGTCAATGGAAGATGTGTGTAGCAGCAACACCAATCACGTATCAATATGGTACAGTAGAGACTGATTGTACAGTGAAAATGTGTTTTATGTGACTGTCACACAAGGTGACATAAAATTGGAGGATGTTTGTGTGAGATAAGCATCCTTACATGAATAATGCAGAGGAAATTTATCAGGGATTTGACATACAATTGGGGTAGGGTGGATATTGCAAAGCTGCGCAAACTGATATGCTCGAATATGAGTGCCCTCACAGCAGATGTCTCCAGCAAGGTGGGCAGAGGTAAATGTTCATGGAAAACATTGCAAGAACCAGCCACAGCCATCAGAATAATACCACCAGTAATCCCATGCCTCGGACATAACATGTGTGATTTACAATGCTAACAGATGAGACTGCACACAGACACTTGAACAAGTATTATGATAAATCCACAGTCTATGAGGGTAAACACACACACTGTCCTGACACTGTAACATCTGTTGGAGATGTTAGGAGGGACACTGCTATACCTGTATGTGACAGTATGGGCAATACAGGTTATTTGTCTTGTATGCACAGCATATATATGTGGCACAATCTACACTGTCATGAATGATAAACATGCCATTAATGTTGTCAAAAACCTATGTATGTAGTGTGTGCATAAGCAGAACAGGTAGCACACATGCATCTGGTGTAACAACTTGATTAGTGTTTCACACCATC
Source organism: Protopterus annectens (assembly GCF_019279795.1). Lineage (NCBI taxonomy): Eukaryota > Metazoa > Chordata > Ceratodontiformes > Protopteridae > Protopterus > Protopterus annectens. Next base: position 454,985,919 of record NC_056742.1, read on the forward strand.
AGACAGTCATGTATATTCCACAGAAAGAATACAAAGGTATGGCCAATAAGCTATGTGACAGCTCACTGTGACAAAGGTGGTACACTTCAGTTACACATCACTGGAAGATGTACAGGGAGGTACATGAAGAAGGATGCAGTGTATTCAGTTACTGGTGTGATGAAGGCTGGGAACCATGAAGGTATTATGGCCTCTGATGTGCATACCCTTCACATACTCAGTACTTGTGTTACAAACAGGGGAGTACTCAGAACTGTGACCACATAGGTTCATAAGTGTGTACTAGGCTAATGGCCCTGAAGCCTTTACAAGCCTAGCCCATAGAAGTGCCCGGGCATCATGCTGCCTGGCATTAGTTCCCAGTGCCTTTATCAAGCAGAGCCATTGGAGTGATCCCCGGGGTGAACTTTCTATTTACCATCCACTCATCAAGATTTCTCTTGAAGAAGGCCAGTGAGGTACTCTGCTTGACATGTATGGCAAGTCTGTTCCATAGCATGGGCAGTCTCTGGGTTTGGAACCTGTCCCTCTAGCATGTTCTGTTGATTATGGTAATGAGGTTGAGGTCTCTGGAGTGTCTGGTGCAGAGAAACTGGGATTTCTTTAGGTGTACCATTTCTAATGGAGCTGGGTCAGACATGGCTTTGTAAGTCAAGCAGAGACTACCTCTTAGTAGATGATATGAGACAGAGAATAGCTGGAGTTTTTTGAGTCTGTCCATGTAGGACATGTGTTTAAGGCTTAGGATCCTCTTCGTGAGGTACATTTGTGGCCTTTCTAGCTGTTTCATGTGTCGAGTGAGGTACATGCCAAATGGGCATTATACTCAATGATTGACCTAATGAGGGAAGAGTAGAGAGAGATGATGATGGTGATGTACCACTTACACTGTATCCTAGCACATGGGTCACATGCCTATTGGTCTGATTATAGGATGTGATGTCCACACTATACTTGGGTGGT